>NC_132891.1:2394768-2439768 GCF_030463535.1 Salminus brasiliensis
GAGAGAGAGAGAGAGAGAGAGAGAGAGAGAGAGAGAGAGATCCACTACTCACAATACAGAGAGAGAGAGAGAGAGAGAGAGAGAGAGAGAGAGAGATAGAGTGCATTTAACAGAAACAGAGAAGCGTAAAGCAGAGAGACACTTTCAGTGAGCACTGATACATTATACAGACAAAAGTATTGGGACACCTGCTCATTCACTATTTCTCTAGGCTATTATAAAGAGTTTCTCCTGCTTCTGTTGGAGTAACTGTCTATACTTTGGAGCAGCATTGCTGTAAGGATTTGATTGCATTCACAAGAGCAAGTGAGATCAGGATGTTGGATGATGATCACCTTCCCAATTCAATCCAGAAGTAGTGGATGGAGCTCCACCGTCATTAATGACCCTGATAACCTGTTTTTACACACAGTCATTAGTGTAGAACAGGGAAGAGGACCGAGACTCTGAGACTGTGTTGTTTCACAGCCCGTCTCCAGAATCTCCGTTCCACTGAATGAGTCTCCGCTTTTCTCTCTGTGGGGGAAAATGAACAGCGTTTTCAGAAATCACCTCCATCATCTCCAGCCATGTTCCAAATCTGATACTCTTTCTCCTGCACTCAGGACTTCACTGTGTGTTTGCAATTTTGATGTTGTGAAGCAGCAGAAATCCAAATATTGCTACAATTGGGGGGTACGAATAATGGAAACACCACATGAAACACTCAGTGGCCATTATATCAGAAACACCTAGCATGTACATTGCGCTGGTATGAGTGGATCAGACCTCACGTCATTAATGGCCTGAAAATAGTCCACCAACCAGAGTTATCCAGCTTACAGCATCCTGTGGGCGACATCCTGCTGGCGGCATCCTGTGGGCGGCGTCCTGTGGGCAGCATCCTGATGGCGGCGTCCTGATGGCGGCGTCCTGTAGGCACTGATGAAGGACCAGAGGATGACCAACACCAAGCAGCAAACCATGAACAACAGTGATCAACAAAACCTGAACGTGGCAAACAAGAGGGCGACCCAAAAACGAACCTGGGACTGGGGAACACCGGGAGCCGGGAAACAAAGGAAATCCTGGGTTAAACCGGGGTAAACTAAAGTGGCGCTAGACCAGCACTGTAACAGCAAAGGGGGGTTGAGCTGGGGGTCCAGTTATTGAACAAACATGGCTAGGCCGACCAAACCTGGAACCACAGAATGCTGCCATGGACGTGGGTAGTCAGTAAATCCTGGCCGTGAGCGAGCGAGCCTCGCTGATGCCTTGATAGGCAGGGTGACCTGCTCCTGAACGTGGAAGCCAAGCTGAAGCTGACCTTAACACACCGCTAGTTGTACGGGAAACCTCTCGGGCGACCTCGAGGTTCCAAACGATACAATTCTTAAATGCCCCCCAATCCCAGGTGTAACTCACGAACCCAATCAACATGAATCGACACACTAAATCAAACATGAACACAAACGAGGAGGAAGTCCTTATTTGGGCCTGTGGGCGGCGGCTCGGAATCACCACCCTGGGGAGGGCGCAATACAGAGGGGCTGGGTATATACCTAAGAATAAGATGAACAGTTCAGTTGTCCATATTGTAACTTCAGTTTGATCGCCAAGGCCAAACAGTGCTAATTGCATCTATCAGTGCCTTCCATATTTTTTCATACTGGCTGATATATTGACACATGCAATAATTAACATCCCCATACGCCTCCATCTGACGCAGTAAAAGCAGAGGATGTTGAATCTTCCTCCCCCCCCCCTTTGCAGTCTTTTTTTTCACATCCGCAAATTAATTAAAATGAAATCAAAACATTTACATGCGCAGATCTCCCATTACGCCGTCAACTCATTCAAGCCAGAAAGCACAAAGCACTGAATATTCATAAGATGTCTCACCACGGAGCACTGTAAGGGCAAATCTGCTCATCACCATCATCACATGGGCTCATTGAGTCCATTAAAACTGAGAGCGTACGTCATAACAGGAGGTTTCAGATTTGATGAAAAGCCACTAAATTCTCAAACAGCAAAACACGGTCAACAGAGACAGTGAAAAACTTGCGCCCTGGCCAATTTATTTGAAACATTTTTTGTAGTAGATACACAGCGTTTGGAAAGTGTCTGTCTAAAAACATGAGGAGCTGAGAGAAGCCAAGGTACAAAAAGGAAGAACCTTGCAGTACCACTGAGAGGAACCAAGACTAGGGGAACACTTCTGAGATGTGAAACCACCGCTTAACTTCAATGGTGTGAAACCATTGCGTCATTCCAAATGTGGGTAACCATAGCTTTACTCCAGGATTGCATTACTACATGTCTAACCCACTGCTTTACTTCAAGGGTGTGGAACTGTGCAACCACTGCTTTTTACTCCAAGGGCACAAAACCATTGCAGAATATGAGATATTAGTTCATACACACCTCAATAAACACTCATATACACTAATATAGGAGATATTAGTCCATAAACACCTCAATAAACACTCCTATACACTAGAATAGGATGTATTAGTCCATAAACACCTTAATAAACATTCCTATACACTAGAATAGGAGATATTAATCTATAAACACCACAATAAACACTCATATACTCTAGAATATGAGATACTAGTCTATAAACACTCTCAATAAACACCTCTACACACTAGAATATGAGATATTAGTCTATATACACCACAATAAACAATCATATACACTAGAATAGGAGATATTAGCCCATACACACCCTTAATAAACACTCCTATACACTGGAATAGGAGATATTAGTCCATAAACACCTCAATAAACACTCCTATACACTCGAATAGGAGATATTAGTCTATAAACACTCCTATACACTAGAATAGAATATATCAGTCCATACACACCTCAATAAACACTCCTATACACTCGAATAGGAGATATTAGTCCATAAACACCTCAATAAACACTCCTATACACTAGAATAGGAGATATTAGTCTATAAACACTTAATAAACACTCATATACACTAGAATATAAGATATCAGTCCATACACACCTCAATAAACACTCCTATACACTAGAATAGGAGATATTAGTCCATAAACACCTCAATAAACACCTATATACACTAGAATAGGAAATATTAGTCCACAAACAACTCAATTAACACTCCTATACACTAGAATAGGAGATATTAGTCCATAAACACCTCAATAAACACTCCTATACACTAGAATAGGAGATATTAGTCCATAAACAACTCAATAAACACCTATATACACTAGAATAGGAAATATTAGTCCACAAACACCTCAATTAACACTCCTATACACTAGAATAGGAGATATTAGTCCATAAACACCTCAATAAACACCTATATACACTAGAATAGGAAATGTTAGTCCACAAACACTTCAATTAACACTCCTATACACTAGAATAGAAGATATCAGTCCATAAACACCTCAATAAACACTCCTATACGCTAGAATAGGAGATATTAGTCCATAAACACCTTATTAAACACTCCCATACACTAGAATAGGAGATATCAGTCTATAAACACTCTCAAAAACACCTATATACACTAGAATAGTAAAATATTAGTCCACATACACCTCAATTAACACTCCTATACACTAGAATAGAAGATATCAGTCCATAAACACCTCAATAAACACTCCTATATGCTAGAATAGGATGTATTAGTCCATAAACACCTTAATAAACATTCCTATACACTAGAATAGGAGATATTAATCTATAAACACCACAATAAACACTCATATACTCTAGAATATGAGATACTAGTCTATAAACACTCTCAATAAACACCTCTACACACTAGAATAGGAGATATTAGTCTATATACACCACAATAAACAATCATATACACTAGAATAGGAGATATTAGCCCATACACACCCTTAATAAACACTCCTATACACTGGAATAGGAGATATTAGTCCATAAACACCTCAATAAACACTCCTATACACTAGCATAGGAGATATTAGTCCATAAACACCTCAATAAACACTCCTATACACTAAAACAAGAGATATTAGTCCATAAACACCTCTATAAACACTCCTATACACTAGCATAGGAGATATTAGTCCATAAACACCTCAATAAACACTCCTATACACTAGCATAGGAGATATTAGTCCATAAACACCTCAATAAACACTTCTATACACTAAAACAAGAGATATTAGTCCATAAACACCTCAATAAACATTCCTATACACTAGAATAGAAGATATCAGTCCATACTCACCTCAATAAATACTCCTATACACTAGAACAGGAGATATTAGTCCATAAACACCTCAATAAACACTCCTATACACTAGCATAGGAGATATTAGTCCATAAACACCTCAATAAACACTCCTATACACTACAATAGGAGAAAATAGTCCATAAACACCTTAATAAACACTCCTATACATTAGAATAGAAGATATTAGTCTATAAACACCTTAATAAACACTCCTATACACTAGAATAGGAGATAGTCTATAAACACTCAATAAACACTCCTATACACTAGAATAGAATATATCAGTACATACACACCTCAATAAACACTCCTATACACTCGAATAGGAGATATTAGTCTATAAACACTCCTATACACTAGAATAGAATATATCAGTCCATACACACCTCAATAAACACTCCTATACACTCGAATAGGAGATATTAGTCCATAAACACCTCAATAAACACTCCTATACACTAGAATAGGAGATATTAGTCTATAAACACTTAATAAACACTCATATACACTAGAATATAAGATATCAGTCCATACACACCTCAATAAACACTCCTATACACTAGAATAGGAGATATTAGTCCATAAACACCTCAATAAACACCTATATACACTAGAATAGGAAATATTAGTCCACAAACACCTCAATTAACACTCCTATACACTAGAATAGGAGATATTAGTCCATAAACACCTCAATAAACACTCCTATACACTAGAATAGGAGATATTAGTCCATAAACAACTCAATAAGCACCTATATACACTAGAATAGGAAATATTAGTCCACAAACACCTCAATTAACACTCCTATACACTAGAATAGGAGATATTAGTCCATAAACACCTCAATAAACACCTATATACACTAGAATAGGAAATGTTAGTCCACAAACACTTCAATTAACACTCCTATACACTAGAATAGAAGATATCAGTCCATAAACATCTCAATAAACACTCCTATACGCTAGAATAGGAGATATTAGTCCATAAACACCTTAATAAACACTCCCATACACTAGAATAGGAGATATCAGTCTATAAACACTCTCAAAAACACCTATATACACTAGAATAGTAAAATATTAGTCCACATACACCTCAATTAACACTCCTATACACTAGAATAGAAGATATCAGTCCATAAACACCTCAATAAACACTCCTATATGCTAGAATAGGATGTATTAGTCCATAAACACCTTAATAAACATTCCTATACACTAGAATAGGAGATATTAATCTGTAAACACCACAATAAACACTCATATACTCTAGAATATGAGATACTAGTCTATAAACACTCTCAATAAACACCTCTACACACTAGAATAGGAGATATTAGTCTATATACACCACAATAAACAATCATATACACTAGAATAGGAGATATTAGCCCATACACACCCTTAATAAACACTCCTATACACTGGAATAGGAGATATTAGTCCATAAACACCTCAATAAACACTCCTATACACTAGCATAGGAGATATTAGTCCATAAACACCTCAATAAACACTCCTATACACTAAAACAAGAGATATTAGTCCATAAACACCTCTATAAACACTCCTATACACTAGCATAGGAGATATTAGTCCATAAACACCTCAATAAACACTCCTATACACTAGCATAGGAGATATTAGTCCATAAACACCTCAATAAACACTTCTATACACTAAAACAAGAGATATTAGTCCATAAACACCTCAATAAACATTCCTATACACTAGAATAGAAGATATCAGTCCATACTCACCTCAATAAATACTCCTATACACTAGAACAGGAGATATTAGTCCATAAACACCTCAATAAACACTCCTATACACTAGCATAGGAGATATTAGTCCATAAACACCTCAATAAACACTCCTATACACTACAATAGGAGAAAATAGTCCATAAACACCTTAATAAACACTCCTATACATTAGAATAGAAGATATTAGTCTATAAACACCTTAATAAACACTCCTATACACTAGAATAGGAGATAGTCTATAAACACTCAATAAACACTCCTATACACTAGAATAGAATATATCAGTACATACACACCTCAATAAACACTCCTATACACTCGAATAGGAGATATTAGTCTATAAACACTCCTATACACTAGAATAGAATATATCAGTCCATACACACCTCAATAAACACTCCTATACACTCGAATAGGAGATATTAGTCCATAAACACCTCAATAAACACTCCTATACACTAGAATAGGAGATATTAGTCTATAAACACTTAATAAACACTCATATACACTAGAATATAAGATATCAGTCCATACACACCTCAATAAACACTCCTATACACTAGAATAGGAGATATTAGTCCATAAACACCTCAATAAACACCTATATACACTAGAATAGGAAATATTAGTCCACAAACACCTCAATTAACACTCCTATACACTAGAATAGGAGATATTAGTCCATAAACACTCAATAAACACTCCTATACACTAGAATAGAATATATCAGTCCATACACACCTCAATAAACACTCCTATACACTCGAATAGGAGATATTAGTCTATAAACACCTCAATAAACACTCCTATACACTCGAATAGGAGATATTAGTCTATAAACACCTCAGTAAACACTCCTATACACTAGAATAGAGATATTAGTCCATACACACCCTCAATAAACACTCCTATACACTCGAATAGGAGATATTAGTCCATAAACACCTCAATAAACACTTCTATACACTAAAACAAGAGATATTAGTCCATAAACACCTCAATAAACATTCCTATACACTAGAATAGAAGATATCAGTCCATACTCACCTCAATAAATACTCCTATACACTAGAACAGGAGATATTAGTCCATAAACACCTCAATAAACACTCCTATACACTAGCATAGGAGATATTAGTCCATAAACACCTCAATAAACACTCCTATACACTACAATAGGAGAAAATAGTCCATAAACACCTTAATAAACACTCCTATACATTAGAATAGAAGATATTAGTCTATAAACACCTTAATAAACACTCCTATACACTAGAATAGGAGATAGTCTATAAACACTCAATAAACACTCCTATACACTAGAATAGAATATATCAGTACATACACACCTCAATAAACACTCCTATACACTCGAATAGGAGATATTAGTCTATAAACACTCCTATACACTAGAATAGAATATATCAGTCCATACACACCTCAATAAACACTCCTATACACTCGAATAGGAGATATTAGTCCATAAACACCTCAATAAACACTCCTATACACTAGAATAGGAGATATTAGTCTATAAACACTTAATAAACACTCATATACACTAGAATATAAGATATCAGTCCATACACACCTCAATAAACACTCCTATACACTAGAATAGGAGATATTAGTCCATAAACACCTCAATAAACACCTATATACACTAGAATAGGAAATATTAGTCCACAAACACCTCAATTAACACTCCTATACACTAGAATAGGAGATATTAGTCCATAAACACCTCAATAAACACTCCTATACACTAGAATAGGAGATATTAGTCCATAAACAACTCAATAAGCACCTATATACACTAGAATAGGAAATATTAGTCCACAAACACCTCAATTAACACTCCTATACACTAGAATAGGAGATATTAGTCCATAAACACCTCAATAAACACCTATATACACTAGAATAGGAAATGTTAGTCCACAAACACTTCAATTAACACTCCTATACACTAGAATAGAAGATATCAGTCCATAAACATCTCAATAAACACTCCTATACGCTAGAATAGGAGATATTAGTCCATAAACACCTTAATAAACACTCCCATACACTAGAATAGGAGATATCAGTCTATAAACACTCTCAAAAACACCTATATACACTAGAATAGTAAAATATTAGTCCACATACACCTCAATTAACACTCCTATACACTAGAATAGAAGATATCAGTCCATAAACACCTCAATAAACACTCCTATATGCTAGAATAGGATGTATTAGTCCATAAACACCTTAATAAACATTCCTATACACTAGAATAGGAGATATTAATCTGTAAACACCACAATAAACACTCATATACTCTAGAATATGAGATACTAGTCTATAAACACTCTCAATAAACACCTCTACACACTAGAATAGGAGATATTAGTCTATATACACCACAATAAACAATCATATACACTAGAATAGGAGATATTAGCCCATACACACCCTTAATAAACACTCCTATACACTGGAATAGGAGATATTAGTCCATAAACACCTCAATAAACACTCCTATACACTAGCATAGGAGATATTAGTCCATAAACACCTCAATAAACACTCCTATACACTAAAACAAGAGATATTAGTCCATAAACACCTCTATAAACACTCCTATACACTAGCATAGGAGATATTAGTCCATAAACACCTCAATAAACACTCCTATACACTAGCATAGGAGATATTAGTCCATAAACACCTCAATAAACACTTCTATACACTAAAACAAGAGATATTAGTCCATAAACACCTCAATAAACATTCCTATACACTAGAATAGAAGATATCAGTCCATACTCACCTCAATAAATACTCCTATACACTAGAACAGGAGATATTAGTCCATAAACACCTCAATAAACACTCCTATACACTAGCATAGGAGATATTAGTCCATAAACACCTCAATAAACACTCCTATACACTACAATAGGAGAAAATAGTCCATAAACACCTTAATAAACACTCCTATACATTAGAATAGAAGATATTAGTCTATAAACACCTTAATAAACACTCCTATACACTAGAATAGGAGATAGTCTATAAACACTCAATAAACACTCCTATACACTAGAATAGAATATATCAGTACATACACACCTCAATAAACACTCCTATACACTCGAATAGGAGATATTAGTCTATAAACACTCCTATACACTAGAATAGAATATATCAGTCCATACAAACCTCAATAAACACTCCTATACACTCGAATAGGAGATATTAGTCCATAAACACCTCAATAAACACTCCTATACACTAGAATAGGAGATATTAGTCTATAAACACTTAATAAACACTCATATACACTAGAATATAAGATATCAGTCCATACACACCTCAATAAACACTCCTATACACTAGAATAGGAGATATTAGTCCATAAACACCTCAATAAACACCTATATACACTAGAATAGGAAATATTAGTCCACAAACACCTCAATTAACACTCCTATACACTAGAATAGGAGATATTAGTCCATAAACACTCAATAAACACTCCTATACACTAGAATAGAATATATCAGTCCATACACACCTCAATAAACACTCCTATACACTCGAATAGGAGATATTAGTCTATAAACACCTCAATAAACACTCCTATACACTCGAATAGGAGATATTAGTCTATAAACACCTCAGTAAACACTCCTATACACTAGAATAGAGATATTAGTCCATACACACCCTCAATAAACACTCCTATACACTCGAATAGGAGATATTAGTCCATAAACACCTCAATAAACACTTCTATACACTAAAACAAGAGATATTAGTCCATAAACACCTCAATAAACATTCCTATACACTAGAATAGAAGATATCAGTCCATACTCACCTCAATAAATACTCCTATACACTAGAACAGGAGATATTAGTCCATAAACACCTCAATAAACACTCCTATACACTAGCATAGGAGATATTAGTCCATAAACACCTCAATAAACACTCCTATACACTACAATAGGAGAAAATAGTCCATAAACACCTTAATAAACACTCCTATACATTAGAATAGAAGATATTAGTCTATAAACACCTTAATAAACACTCCTATACACTAGAATAGGAGATAGTCTATAAACACTCAATAAACACTCCTATACACTAGAATAGAATATATCAGTACATACACACCTCAATAAACACTCCTATACACTCGAATAGGAGATATTAGTCTATAAACACTCCTATACACTAGAATAGAATATATCAGTCCATACACACCTCAATAAACACTCCTATACACTCGAATAGGAGATATTAGTCCATAAACACCTCAATAAACACTCCTATACACTAGAATAGGAGATATTAGTCTATAAACACTTAATAAACACTCATATACACTAGAATATAAGATATCAGTCCATACACACCTCAATAAACACTCCTATACACTAGAATAGGAGATATTAGTCCATAAACACCTCAATAAACACCTATATACACTAGAATAGGAAATATTAGTCCACAAACACCTCAATTAACACTCCTATACACTAGAATAGGAGATATTAGTCCATAAACACCTCAATAAACACTCCTATACACTAGAATAGGAGATATTAGTCCATAAACAACTCAATAAACACCTATATACACTAGAATAGGAAATATTAGTCCACAAACACCTCAATTAACACTCCTATACACTAGAATAGAAGATATCAGTCCATAAACACCTCAATAAACACTCCTATATGCTAGAATAGGATGTATTAGTCCATAAACACCTTAATAAACATTCCTATACACTAGAATAGGAGATATTAATCTGTAAACACCACAATAAACACTCATATACTCTAGAATATGAGATACTAGTCTATAAACACTCTCAATAAACACCTCTACACACTAGAATAGGAGATATTAGTCTATATACACCACAATAAACAATCATATACACTAGAATAGGAGATATTAGCCCATACACACCCTTAATAAACACTCCTATACACTGGAATAGGAGATATTAGTCCATAAACACCTCAATAAACACTCCTATACACTAGCATAGGAGATATTAGTCCATAAACACCTCAATAAACACTCCTATACACTACAATAGGAGAAAATAGTCCATAAACACCTTAATAAACACTCCTATACATTAGAATAGAAGATATTAGTCTATAAACACCTTAATAAACACTCCTATACACTAGAATAGGAGATAGTCTATAAACACTCAATAAACACTCCTATACACTAGAATAGAATATATCAGTACATACACACCTCAATAAACACTCCTATACACTCGAATAGGAGATATTAGTCTATAAACACTCAATAAACACTCCTATACACTAGAATAGAATATATCAGTCCATACACACCTCAATAAACACTCCTATACACTCGAATAGGAGATATTAGTCTATAAACACCTCAATAAACACTCCTATACACTCGAATAGGAGATATTAGTCTATAAACACCTCAGTAAACACTCCTATACACTAGAATAGAGATATTAGTCCATACACACCCTCAATAAACACTCCTATACACTCGAATAGGAGATATTAGTCCATAAACACCTCAATAAACACTCCTATACACTCGAATAGGAGATATTAGTCCATAAACACCTCAATAAACACTCCTATACACTAGAATAGGAGATATTACTCAATAAACACCTTAATAAACACTCCGATTCAGCAGAATGGGACTAGGACCACATTTCCAAGCTGGAGCTCGGTGGTTAGTCCAAGATCTCAAAATCAAAGCCCAGCAGCAGCAATGCACTGAAGACAATGAGGAATTTCATTTCTGGTGGGTTAAAGCTGATTGGTTGAATATTTATCTTTTCTGTCCTTTTATTGATTTATTTTTGCAGCCTTTGATTGGTAAGCGAACAGTTGGGGCATGAAGGGAAATGAAGTGATAAACCATAAAAACTCAGAGGAAGATCCAACACGTCAACATGTAGATGAGTCTATACACACTTCACACTACTTAACTATGCACACACACACACACACACACCCCACCTCACACCAGCTATTGATTTCTACTCAAGAAGGGATTTTGATAATCCTGTCTGTACTCCTCTAGTGTTTGAGATGGATATATGCAATTAAGAGCTGTTGTGTTTACCCCGCCTCGCGCCGTAAACAAACAAGTCTTGGGCGGGAATACTAACGTGCCTCAAATCGGGAATGCAAACAGTAAAGGCTTAAAAGTTTGACCGCCAGTCTGGAATCTTAATAAACACCAGCGAGCGCTGGGGCTCTGCAGAGTCTGGCAAAGTTGTGAGCTCACGCTGCGAATCTCAACCAAGCTTTCCAACAAAACACTCACAGGAGGCTTGATGACACTACTTTGACTCATTTGACATTTCTGATAATGAATGCATTTGAGGGATCACATGGCATCTCAGTGTGGAGATGTTGAATAATCTCTAATAGACTTGCTTATGGGGTTTCTGACATTGTCGAGGGCTGTTTGGAAACATTTGGGAGCCCATAGGCGAAATTTCAACTTGGGAGCTCTCACTCTGATCGTATTATTTTATGAGCAGGAATGAAAGTGAGGAACAGCACTGTGCAAAAGTTTTAGACAGCCAAGAACACAAGTTTAACACTGTGTATCTCAGCAGTGAGTGAGCTTTTGGCTGTGAGACACTACAGGGTAGTTTGCTGGACATGGACTAAGCCTAGTCAGATCTGCCAGAGTCATTAGCCACTCTAGGAATCCACACTAATTCCATCTCCAATCTCTAATAGAGTTAATGATGGCCCGCCTGTCCAGCCTGCAGCGACTGAGAAACTCCTGTACACTAGAATAGGAGATATTAGCCCATAAACACCTCAATAAACACTCCTATACACTAGCATAGGAGATATTAGCCCATAAACACCTCAATAAACACTCCTATGCACTAGAATAGGAGATATTAGTCCATAAACACCTCAATAAACACTCCTATGCACTAGAATAGGAGGTAATAGTCCATAAACACCTCAATAAACATTCATATACACTAAGATAGGAGATATTAGTCCATACACACCTCAATAAACACTCCTATACACTAGAATAGGAGATATTAGCCCATAAACACCTCAATAAACACTTCTATACACTAACATAGGAGATATTAGCCCATAAACACCTCAATAAACACTCCTATGCACTAGAATAGGAGGTATTAGTCCATAAACACCTCAATAAACATTCATATACACTAAGATAGGAGATATTAGTCCATACACACCTCAATAAACACTCCTATACACTAGAATAGGAGATATTAGCCCATAAACACCTCAATAAACACTTCTATACACTAACATAGGAGATATTAGCCCATAAACACCTCAATAAACACTCCTATGCACTAGAATAGGAGATATTAGTCCATAAACACCTCAATAAACACTCCTATGCACTAGAATAGGAGGTATTAGTCCATAAACACCTCAATAAACATTCATATACACTAAGATAGGAGATATTAGTCCATACACACCTCAATAAACACTCCTATACACTAGAATAGGAGATATTAGCCCATAAACACCTCAATAAACACTCCTATACACTAGCATAGGAGATATTAGCCCATAAACACCTCAATAAACACTCCTATACACTAGAATAGGAGATATTAGTCCATATACACCTCAATAAACACTCCTATACACTAGAATAGGAGGTATTAGTCCATAAACACCTCAATAAACATTCATATACACTAAGATAGGAGATATTAGTCCATACACACCTCAATAAACACTCCTATACACTAGAATAGGAGATATTAGCCCATAAACACCTCAACAAACACTCCTATACACTAGAATGATGATCGTTAGCTCGATAGCTGATCGTTGGGATAGCTTGCTACCTGCCTCAGACTGGTTTCCTACTCTACATTTGTGGTATCAGCTAAACTCCATACCTTTAAACTACCCCTCGGTGTCATCCTGACGTGTCAACACTTGGATATACATTATATGTCCAAATGTTTTTGGACATCCCTTCCAACGAATGCATGCATTCACCCATTGCTCTTTTCAATAGCCTTGATTTTAGAAGAAACAATGAACGAGCAGGTGTCTGAATACTTTTGTCCAAATAGTGTATGGTGAGACTGATTCAGCATTAGTGTTATTATTATTATTATTATTGCTCAGCATATCAGTGATTATATCCGTACAACTACGCATAACAATGGAGCGAATGTTTGTGGACACCACTTCTAATGAATGCACTTAGCCACTACTTACAAGTTGCACACAGATATGCAAATATATACACACACACACACACACACACACACACACACAGCTTGTCTAGTCCCTGTACAGAAGTATAGCCAATAGATTAGGACTATCTGGAGCACATAAACATGAACCTATTGGAGCCATGCCTAATGGGAGGTTTTGGGATGAGCTGGCAAGTTGAGGATGATGAGGTGGGATGGTGATCATCATCCAACTTTCTGACCTCACTAATGCTCTTGTTGCTAAATGCAACCATGCAATCAAATCCTTACAGCAGTTCTCCTCCAAAATCTAGCAGAAAGCCTTCTTCTCTGGACCATAGAGACAGTAACTGCAACAGAAGCAGGAGAATCAATATCCTTGATTTCAGAAGAAGCAAAGAATGAGCAAGTGTCCCAATACTTGTGTCTAATGATTGTATGTGATGTTAGGGTGCCTTTATACAATCAATTAGTCATTTATAGAATGGAGGATGGGTATCCTTTGTGAGTCTTGGCTCCTCCCAATATTCTCAGAGGGACTGTGCATTTTCAGATGGCTCTCCCTGGATCTGACCACTGATGAAGGGCTAGGTGATGACTGACCCATCAACAGTGCATCAACAGATGAGCTACAGCTTCTAACTGCGGTCCAACAAGGTAGAGCTACAAGAGAGAAGTGGCCAGGGAGGATTCGACTGGGAGTGAAACCATGATGCTCTTGTTGCTGAATGTAATCATGCAATCAAATCCTTACAGCAATGCTCCTCCAAAATCTAGCAGAAAGCCTTCTTCTCTGGACCGTAGAGACAGTAACTCCAACAGAAGCAGGAGAATCAATATCCTTGATTTCAGAAGGAGAAAAGAATGAGCAGGTGTCCCAATACTTTTGTCTAATGATTGTATGTGATGTTAGGGTGCCTTTATACAATTACTGTTGGGACTGTGAGTTTTCAGATGGCTCTCCCTGGATCTGACCACTGATGAAGGGCTAGGTGATGTCTGACCCATCAACAGTGCATCAACAGATGAGCTACAGCTTCTAACTGCGGTCCAACAAGGTGGAGCTACAAGAGAGGAGTGACCAGGGAGGATTCGACTGGGAGTGAAACCATGACTTTGTCTTTTGCTTCAAATATGGCCTCAAACCCTAATTCCTAAAACACAGCTGAGGAGTGGCCCTACCAAGTGCGTCCTCCTTTAAAAGAACGAAGACAAACAGAACTTCATGGGAACGTTGGAGCTGCAGAAGAATGAACTTTCAGCTCTACTTTCCTTTTATAAAATTCCACCGGTCCCTTTTTTTTGCATAAGAACAAAAGGAAAAGCCTTCATTTTCATTTCTTTTAAAATGATGACACAAGCATTGACTCTGTTCCGAAGGTCACGGCGAAACTCAATGGAATTTCAACGCCTTGGTCGACCCAATAACTTACACAAAAACCTCATCTCTCCATCTGCTCTCTCATTATCTGCCATTATCTGTTCCTGCGCTTTCATTACGCTATACATACGGGACATTCAGGACGATATAAGAATTTGTTCGAACTTGACCTCTAACACTGCAATTCAGTTTTAAATATCACGCAGTACAATAAGCACCTCGCCGAAAATGAACATCTTTCAGCAGATTTGCTCTTTTTGTGTCCCACTCTTCTTTTCTTCTCTCTGTAATTGCTCTCCTGAGAGGGGATGCTGCACAATGGCTGTTATTTGTTTAATTTGCTCTTACCATTCAAAACTGCATTAAAATGATAGTCCGGAGCATTACCGAGACCGCAGGGACAGCGCTGGAAATGTCAGGGCACACGTGCCGCTCGTGGTGGGCGTCGATTTTCCAGGCGCTGACAAGTTGAGTCATCATCACAGGGCATCACATGGACGGCCTTCACTGTATCGCTGCTGCAGAGCATTCAAAAGAGGTTGAATATATTTTTACACTGTTGAAAATGAATGAAATTGTCCGGCAAACCACGTTAAAGCCATAAGAAACAGAAGAAGACCACCCTCTCCGGCCACTTTATCAGAAACACCTCACAGGAAGCCCTGCTTTGCCATCGCCAACAGTTGCTATCGTTTTTTCCACTGCCAAACAAAAGAAGTATGTCCGTCCTCGATGTCTGCAGGTCTCCCGCGTCTCTCCACGTTATTTTAGGAACCGTTGTTACTGACGCGGCAGAATTGGGTATTCAACCCCTAGGGGGCGCAATAGCTAGGTCTGGAATTGGAAAAGCGTCATTTATCATCATAAAACACTTTTTATTGGACAAATAATTTGCTATAATTGTTGCCTGTTGATTAAAAAAATTAATTTATATATATATATATATATATATATATATATATATATATATGAAACAGTGAGGACACATGCCCAGAGCAGTGGCCAGCCATTGCTGCAGCGCCCGGGGATCAGAGAGGGCGAATGGCCTTGCTCAAGGGCCCAACAGTGGCAGCTTGTCAAGCTTGTCAAGTGGGTATTGAACCCACAACCCTGCCACCACTGCCCCTCATTGGGCTGGAGTTCTGGGGTTCTTCTTCAAAGCCAGCCCCCCCTTTCCAAGCAGAGGTTGAGCGTAATATGGACTATCGGGAGGAGCAGGGGCGGTAGTGGTGGGGTTCGAATTGTCGTCTATTAATGAAGAGGAGGAGTACTACACTAAGGTGCATTAGCCAGTAACTGCAGGGAATAGCTGGTGGGGCTATTCCCTGGGACTAGAACTGCAGTAACACCGGCGATCTATAGGCTGTTTAAGGGGGTAAACAAGACCACCACATGAGTGGAGTGGTCTTCAGTATGCCCTCTTGGGTGTTCTTGTGTTCAGCTAAGCTAATATGAATGAAAATTAGCATAGCTTATGACCTACTTGATCATTTCTATTGAATACAAGCCATTTGGAAGTGTTTGATATTCGGAACATGCAGACACACAGATAGCATTTGGCCTCGACCTTTAACCCAGCTGTGCAGTGAACACACACACATACACACACATACATATGCATGCTAGTGAGCAAACACACACACAGTGGACAGTGAGAGTTAAGGGCCTAGCTGAAAAGGCCAACAGTGGCAGCTTATGGAGCCTGGGGATTGACCCCACAACCCAGTCATCAATAGCCTGGTGCATTAACCACTGAACCACCAAGGCCCCTGAGGTGTTCTTGGTAGGACTTCACCTGTTATATCAGTTCACATATGTGGGACATCGATCACCCAGCCCAAGTGTCATCATAAGGGGTGAAAATCTGCCCGCACCTTTGCTTAAAAATACATAGTACACATGAAGACCCGTCTGGATCAACTCAACATCTCAGTACGGTACATTGGAAAGTATGGAAAGCATAAACAGTGTCCTAGAGTTTCATGGGCAAAGCATGTTGGATACGCAAGCGTACAGAGCTAGACTCTCCTTTCCCAAGACAAGTCCATGGGACCCGCCCCCCCCCCCCCCCCCCCCCCAATGCTATACCCCAACTTCAGGTCTATGAACAACACCATATGTGATGAATTAACCCCCACTATATCACCCCACTAGCAAAATCATGCAAAATCATTGTTGCAAGGTAGAAATTCTTATTTATATTTTAATATAATAATAGTCTACTTGCACTATGTGGAATTACTACCATAAATCATTTTTATATATATATAAAATTTATCAAATTTATACAAATATATTATTATAATTATTATAAATATATATTTTCTCTTTATATATAACTTTTTACCTACTTCCATATCCATAGGTCAGTATACATTAAAAAAGCACCATTTATTTGGCTGCGCTAACTTGGTACTGGTGATGTACTTGATGAGGTACTAGATATATAAAATGTCTTTAAACTCATAGTGGTCAGTTTCTGACCGCACAGTCGCCTTGTCTTAATATTTTCTGATGGTGGACCCACTCTCAGTCTCAAAACCCCAAGAAATTCCATTGTTCTTGATACAGCCACACCAGCACCACAGGCACTACCATGAGGCCTAACATGCCACCACACCAATAGTATCTGGCCAACAGTGTTCTTGTGGTCAGAAACTGACCAGTGATGAATGATGTATAGGGGGTGATCAATCACAGCACCAGATTAAGCTACAGTCTGAAATTGTACACCCAATAGGGTGGGGGTTTCCAATAAAGTGGCCAGTGAGTCATATGTTGTGCTAGTTGGTATTAAATCAATAGGAAGCAGAGAAATAGAGAGAGCGAGTGAAAGAGAGAGAGAGAGAGAGAGAGAGAGAGAGAGAGAGAGAGAGAAAGAGGCTTTGCACAATTCCAGCAGGTGGTGGCTTCACCTATCCTCCTACAATAGGCTGGACGCTCAGAAGGCAGTGTGTGTAGAAGGACAGGCTGGTGCCAGGCCACAGGCTGTGTGTTTCTATGTCCCTCTTTGTCTCTCTCACATGGGCGTCTCTTGGTGGGACGCCCTGGCCGTTTGTCCTTGCTCCCTGTGAATCAATTACACACCGCTGAGCTGGACTTTGACAAATACGACCTGGTGGGAGGAACTCTTCACACTGTGTCTCCTTTTCTGCTCCTCCACTCTGCTCTCCTGGCCTAAACACATCATCTGGTTTTCTCCTGGTCCATCAATCTGGCCTCCTTTCTTTCCAGCAGCGGACTGACCACTGTAGTGATGAAGCCCAGGCTGTGTAGGACGCTGCAGCCATGTGCAAAGTGGCTTCTCTCTCTGCATGGGAGCTTTCATTGAGTCACCATCAGAAGACAGGTCCTCTAGCCCTATGCTTCTCGATATGGGATCTGGAGACCCCCCCAGGGGGTCTGTGAGGTATAGCCAGAGGGTCTCACTGAGTATGAATTTTGGCATGAGCCAAAGGAACATGAATGAGGATCACTGGGATCAGCATTCGGGAAATTAGTTAGAATCAACTAGGGGTGTAAGAAAAGATCGATATATCGAAATATCACAATATTAATCGATTAATATTCATCGATTCTCAGAAACACTGTACTGATTATTTAATGATCGTTTACAGGCAGAAATTTATGGCGGACCCTAATTACACACAATCTACCTATCTGGCACAGTAAGCAGATCAGTTTACTGGAGATCTGGTGTATGATGGTATGATGATAACATAACTGGCTAAATTTAAACAGTTGGATCTGTAGGGGTCATTCGATTAAAAAAAAAAAAAACATATGACAACATTTTCTGGTCAAAATATTAAATATTTTGTCTATGAACTTGGATATGGTGTCATATATTAATAATATGCTGGAAATATACTCAACAAGACACAATGCAGTAATATTGTAATATTTATCATTTAAATGTAATACTGTATATAATAATGTTTATTTTTATATTTAACATTTGGGCATTAAATCCAAATGCTAGGGTGACTATATTTAAGTTTTCTAAAAGAAGAGGACACTAGGGGCACACAGGAATCCACCACAGTTAGGATGTCATGGCTGAGGGAGGTCAAGCAGGCCTTAGTTGCCTTAGGTCATATAATCGATTAAGGCTGTTTACTGGTTTTGCTAAATGAGAAAATGTGTGTGTATGTAATTACGCTCATTAACACACTATAGCTGCAGGGTTCAAGAGGTATTTCCACCCTCACTGTAATGTCTCCCTCTCCTGGCCTCAATAGGTTATGCACAGGTCACGTGCTTTAGTGTGCAAGGCCTAAGCTCCGCCCTTCACCTGAGCACAGGTGCTGTTCATGATTGGCCTGATTAGTACTCCTCTTAAGCGCCTCAGGTCTGGCTGCTCTCAGTGAAGTCACACCAATCTCTGACGTGTTTGTGGTGCTTTGTTGGTTTTCCAGGTTTTGACTGTTTTTTGACCTTTGACCTGCATTATGGATTAGACTGGTTTGTACCTGCCCGCCTGTTTCCTGACCTGTGCCTGTCCTGATGATGATAATACTGCTATAGCCCTAATAAAGTCTCTCTGCACATGCAGCCGGCCTCAACCCACATGTTACACTCACACATACACACTGTTCTACAACGTAGGCCTATTTTAAACAGCAGCTTCATGACATCCAAAATATGGTGGACACCTGTCTGTATGTCCTAAGTGTCCTCTTTACTGAACACTAAAATCTGGTCACCGTAGCAATTGGATCGAGTGTTTTTAAGATGAAGATCAGCACACATTCAACCAGGTGTGTCCAAATTTTTGAAAGGTACTGTATATTTTGTGTGTGTATATGTGTATTATACTACAAAAGGTGAGTATATAGGTGATATATATATATATATATGTGTGTGTGTGTATATATGTATATATATATGCATGCATGTGTGTAATATATATATATATATATATATATATATATATATAAAAATATCCCCAAGACAAAATGTATATATATATATAAATTTGTTTTTATATATATATACATGTATATATGTATGTATGTATATGTATATATATATATATATATATATATATATATATATATAAATATTTTTTTTTTTTTTTTTTTTTTAGGGGGGGATATATTTTGAAACAAGAGCTTTAATGCACTAAATAAATACTTTCTCATATGTACGATTTATTCCTCAGTCCATATATATATATATATATATATATATATATATATATATATATATATATATATATCCCAAAATGTAATCATTCAGATAAGACTGTATAAGCTTAATTAGAATTTTGCTACATTGTTGGCTACGTTAGCCTCACAGCTCAAGTCTAAAACATCAGATATCAAGATTCTCTGGACGACTACATTTGCATAATAGTACATTTAAGTAGGACGCTGTGTAAATCAATTGCCTGCCAAATCATAGTAATCAAGTAACATGATTAACATACAGTACGTATTAGCAAAAATCTGTGTATCTCTGGCTGGGATTCAGCTCTAAGTACAATATAGGACAAAATAATGATATAAATGATATAAATCTACAAACTAAAATAGGATTGTAAAAGCTTTTTGTAGTTTGAAATAATGCATAATGGATCCAATTCCCCTAATCTATGGTTGTGCAGAGAAACACTTGCTGTGTGCTCACAGTTTTAGGCTATTAACATAATGGAAGTGTCGGAACTACAGCATAAATCTGGGCCCAATTCAATCCCATTATGAGGCAAAAAGTCTGCATGTCCAAGACCTAAGCTGGTTGAACCCTTCGTTTGAAAGACCCATAAAGAGCAGACAGAACTGAAGCAGTCCTGCTTTTGAAACAAGAGCTTTAATGCACTGAATAAATACTTTTTCATCCATACAGTTTAGTCCTCAGTCCATTTCTGGAAACATGGAAGCTATGAAAGTGTCCTGTTTTGAATTAGAACTTCAAAGTATCTGAACATCAAGGCCAGTTGTGAGTTTGTGATCAAAGGATGAATATTAGAAATTAGCATTTTTTTAGTTTTTACTTGTTTTTGACTTTTTATTTTCTAACATTTACATGAACGTGTTAAAACCGGCTGCTTGATCCCACCCATTTCTCAAGTGAGCAAGAACATTGGACTGTTGTGTGTTTCCCTCATTAATTTGCATAGCACTTTTTACAACTGTCAGTGTCACAAAGCAGCTTTACAGAGTCAGTTATCAGCAAGAGGACAAGAAGTCAACAAGACATAAGAACCTAAGACCCCCAGTGTCTAGGAAAAAACTCCCTCAGAGCTGGAGGAATGCAGCATAATCATAATATCATAACTAATAAAATCATAGTAGTGATGATATTAATAGTGGCAGATAAGAGTCCTTGTAAATTTGAACATGGTCATTGGGTAGGTAGCAGTGGCAGGAGGGTGGGCAGCTAGTCTGACACGGGTGGCAGGGGAGTAAAACCCATTCAACCCAACAGTTTAACTCCACCCATTCAGCCTACAGCAGTGTAGCCCCACCCATTCAGCCTACAACAGTTCAGCCCCACCCATTCAGCTTACAGCAGTTTAGTCCACCCATTCAGCCTACAACAGTTCAGCCCCACCCATTAAGCTTACAGCAGTTTAGCCCCACCCAGCAGTTTAGCCCCACCCATTCAGCCTACAGCAGTTTAGCTAAACCAGAGAGGTCAGGAAATTAGGGCTTTCCAGGATAGGAGCTCTTTAAAGTTATGGGATCCTGGGGGGACAAGAAGGAGTTAACGGTTCTGTTTGTACTGCTCCAGATTCTGGGAAGAAGAGGAGCGAGGGGAATGTTAATTTCGGATGGAATAACCCCTCAAGCGCTCGTTCTCAGCGCGGCGGTTTCTTCCAGAGTAATCACGGATTGCTCTCTTTTCTTTTCAATATCAAGCTCCTGGTCCCATACAAGGGTTGCCAGTGCCTCTCTAATCCCTCTCCAATCAGTGAGCAGAAGGTTATGCACTTCCCTGCCGTTCAGGCCGAGAACACACACACACACACATACACACACACATACACACACACACCATGCCCAAACGTTTGCTCGATGTCTCCGGAGATCACACGGGAGAATAGGGATTTTCCGTACAGAAACAAAGTGCTCAGGTTTGTCTTTCTTTCTCACCGTCTGTCTCGTCTGTCCCGCCTGTCCCTCCTCTTCGGTCTGCTCTGTGCCTCTCAGAGGGAGAGCAGGAGGATGAGAGCAGCCGCAGCGCTTCAGCTCTCAGGTACCTGCACGGGCCTCTGGTGCGAGTGCACCGATCCCCCCTCAACCATCTGTGATCCCCTGCACCCCTCCGGCTTCTGTGTAGCTGCACAATTCATCTACAGCAGGAAAGCAAGCTGGCGGAGGCGCAGGTGAATGCCAGCCCACCGTGAGGGATGTGGTGAAGCTGCTGAAAGTGTAAGTGGTGAAAAAGGCTTTACATCCCAGAAGGGAACGTGCTGTTATGAGCTCTCTGCTGCTGTCAGTTCAAAGAACAAAGGCTCAGAAGTTTCGCTGGAAACGCTTCTAGTACAGCAATAGTGGAATAATGCTTTCTAATAATGTGCCGCTATTAATATTAATACAAGCCTTTAATGCTTTAATGGTGTTGTCGTTGTCCTGATCACTTCTGATATTCACTGTTTAGAATTGTTGTCATGCCAAAGCTGTGTATCTCCAAAATGCCAGTTTTACAGAAGACGGAAAGAAAACCTTCCTAATTTTCAATGGAAGTTAATATAAAAAGATTTTATTTACAGCCATTTTGAGCATTTCTATTGGTCCATTCATCATGAAATTCTAAAACATCAGTGAAAGAGCGGGAGGTTCTGAAGAGCTCACTGAACTCCAGCGTGGTTCTGTATGTAATAGGAGACACTGCTGCACCAACAACAACAAGTCAGCTGGTGACATTTCCTCCCTCCTAGATCTTCCTCCATCAGCTGTGAGTGGTGTTATTATTGAACAGTGGAAGAGTTTAGGAGGAACAGCTCACAGAGAGCAGCTCAGCCACCTAGTGTCTGTCAGACCACGTAAAGTTACAGAGCGGGGTCAGGGCCGAGTGCTGAGCTCAGAGCAGAGTGCAGAAAAGCCTCCAACTGACTCAGTAACTGCAGCAGGGCTCCAGACCTGCTGCTGCTGCTGGTAGAGCTTAGAGCAAAGGGGGACCAGCTCCATGTTAATAAAGCCTATGGGTTTAGAATGGGACGTCATATAAAAGCTCCCGTAGATGAAATATGTAGGTGTCCCAATACTTTTGTCCATATAGTATACCTATTTAATTAATAATTAGTCAATTATAAAGCAACATCTAATTGAACTATTGTTGTTATAAAGCTTCACTTTGTCTTGTAACCATAAAAGAACCCTGAATTCTGACCAGGCCTGAAGAGAACCCCTCTCTATATTCATTATCTACATGCAAAGGGGCCCCAGCTCCATATTAATGCCACTGGGGTTAGAATGGGACATCTTATAACAGCTCCTATAGGTGTAATGTGTAGGTGTCCCAATACTTTTGTCCATATAATGTGTGTATATATAATAATAATAATGCCCCTAGGGTTAGAATGGGACGTCTTATAACAGCTCCTGTAGGTGTAATGTGTAGGTGTCCCAATATTTGTGTCCATATAATGTGTGTATATATAATTATGATAATAATCATTTATAATTTATATAATAATTAGCTAATAATGTGAAAGGTTTATTTATGGCATATGTTATAATATGACTATTATGTGTTTACTCATATAGCACACTGAGATCTGGCCTTGCAGTGTGATTGGCTGAGAGTCACTGTATGAGTGACATTTGAAAAAAAAAAAGAAAAGAAAGGAAACGTCCCCCTAATCACATTTTAAAAGGTTCTAATTAGACTCATCGACAAAAGTGAAAAAGAACCAAAAGAACCTTTAAAGCAGCGGTATGCAATAATTTTTTTCTGCTCTGGGGTTCCCCCTAGAGGTGGGTAAGGTAAGTCACTTTTAATCCAGCGTTACACAGCAGTTCTGGAGAAAGGTTCTCCTCCTGCAGCTCCACCACCAAAGCTCAGTAGTAGTGCAGTAGTAGTAGTGCACTATGGAGAGGTGCACGAGACCAAACCCAAAGAACATTTCACACAATGTAGGTGTTTCCAATAAAGAGGTCAGTGAGTGGAAGCACAAGGTAGGTGTTTCTAATAAACTGGCCAGCAGGTGTAAGCACAATATTGGTGTTTCCAAAAAAGAGGCCAGTGAGTGAAAGAGTAGGTGTTTCCAATAAACTGGTCAGCGAGTGACAGCACAAGGTAAGTATTTCTAATAAAGTGGCCAGTGACTGAAAGCACAAGATAAGTGTTTCTAATAAAACGGCCAGCAAGTGGACACACAATGTAGGTGTTTCCAATAAAGAGGCCAGTGAGTGGAAGCACAAGGTAGGGGTTTCCAATGAAGAGGCCAGTGAGTGGAAGCACAAGGTACGTGTTTCCAATAAAGAGGCCAGTGAGTGGAAGCACAAGGTACGTGTTTCCAATAAAGAGGCCAGTGAGTGGAAATTACCAGGATAATTGACAGGATATTGTTAACAGTGACGTCTAAGGGTTCGTAAAGTAATCTGTTGTCAGCTTTTTCAAAGGACTTGTGAATGTCTGAAGGTCACTGCAGTGACCCCTGGTTATGATTTCTGAACACTACTATCTCATTTCCCACAGCTGCCTTTGTTTCCAGCAGCGGTTTGATAAGCATCGGTCTGAATGGTTCAGGATGTTTTACAGGAGGACCTCTGACACGATGGTGGAGGAGAAAAGAGACAGAAGGACTGAGACACAGTAGAGTCTTCATGAGTCAGCAGTGTGTGTGTGTGTGTGTGTGTGTGTGTGTGTGATGGGTAGGGAGTAAACAGTCATTCAGAAGGGGGGTTTGGTGTGAAATTTTGCTTCACTGTAGAGAAACTGACCCACTCTGATTTCCTTACAGTGGAGGTGAATGGAATGGTTGTAGTCATGGTTGATCGCCATGACTACAACACAGATACAGCCCATAAATTATTTCCTATCCAAACCCACCAGTGCAGCTACACGAGTCTTCTGAGTTTTATATGGAATGATGATGATGATGATGATGATGATGATGGTAAAATAGTGAATAGAGAATCTCCACTATTCCAGTTTTCTTTAGGGACTACTTTCTGTAGCCGCACTACACCCTGCAGCATGTATCCCTCCACCATTTTAATGATCTGATTTTAAAAGCAGGTTCTAGAGCCGAACTCTTCTCAGAACTCTGGTAGAACCGTGTCTCAGGCATCAGGCAGCGTCTTCATCACCATTAGGTGAAGAACTTTCTGTGAGGAGCTTTTTTTATTAGAGCTTCAGACGTCTGCTTCCCTTCACCTCCACTGTAGTAGAACTCCAAGCCATGAGGAGGAAAGAACTACAGGGTTCTGGAGAAGACCACAATGACCACAGTAGTCTCCATAACTCTTAAATGGACGAGGTTTGAAACAACCAGGACTCTTCCTAGAGCTGCTCACCTCACCAAACTAAGTAATCAGGGTAGAAGGGCCTTGGTAGGAGAAGTGACCTAATGAACCTAATGGTCCTTCTGGCTGAGCTCCAAAAATCCTGTAAGCCCCTGAAGAACTCTCGGACGCTCAGACTGTGAGAAACACGATTCTCTGGTCTGAAGACACCAAGATTGAACATCAGGTCTGGAGGAAACCCGGCACTGCTCATCACCTGCCCAGTACCATCCCTACAGTGAAGCATGGTGGTGGCAGCATCATGCTGTGGCGGTGTTTGTCAGTGGCTGTGACAGGGAGACTGTGAGGCTAATGTCGCTAACAAGTAATGGAAACCTATGTACACCAATTAGCATGTTGTTAACTGCAGGCCTTTAAAGCAGCGTTATGCAAGAATTTGTTACTCCACTGCTGTAAATACAAATCACACTTTGAGCGCCCCCTCGTGGATAGCTGTAGACAAGCTGAGAGCTGCAGAAGCCGTTCTCCACGTTTAGTTCAGTCAGTGGAGCATCAGCATGATCCTGAAAATTACTGCATAATGCTGCTTTAAATCAGGATAAACAACCATAACTGTTATTATTGTTGACAGTTACATCTAAAAAGCTAACAAGTAATAGAAACCTATGTACACCAATTAGCATGGTGCTAACTGGAGGCCTAAATCAGGATAAACTCTGCTCCTCGAGGTGCACACCTTCTCCTAACTCCGACACGGAGCCTCTGTGTATTATCAGTCTGTTTACGACACGAAGACAGAGCTGGTTAGATGTAAGTGGACCTACATGATGTAAACGTCTGGGAGGTAATACGTCCCCTCGCTGATAACAGTTTCATCAGATAGTTTGAACGTTGTCCCCCAGCTGAGTTATTTGAACGTGTCCCAGGCTCAGATGTCTCTTTTAAATGAAAGAGCAGAAGGAGGACGAGGATTTGAATTAGCTGCTGTTTACTGTAGCACCCCTGACCTCGACTAGTCACTCTTCTTTTAACAACTGATGAAATCACATGTAAACACAGCGTCCAGGAGCCGCAGGCCTTTGTGTTTTCCTCCTGTGGACGTTTCCCTGTAATTATTCCCTGCACTGCTGTAGACGTCCTGCGCTCTCCTTCTCTCTGAACCTGCAGGAGATAATGGATAGAGCGCATATCTAAACTGCCTTACATGTCCTGAACTCCTTCCAGAAATAGACACGGGCATTCCTTATGTCCACGACCCTTGACCATGATGACATCTGACCTTTGGCACATTGCAGGAAGGGCAGTGAGGTGGAGAGATCCACAGGAAGCTGGACAGGTGTGTCCAGATCTCGAGTCAGGGCCAGATACTCACAGGTTAGTGATACAGGTATTACCATAGCCATGAGACTTTCTTCAGCTTCATTTAGACTTACACACACTGGCCACTTTATCGGAAACCCCTCTGAGTGTCCAGTAAGCGGAAGCTTCTAATAAGGTTGGTGTTTCTAATAAAGTGGCCAGTGAGTGGAAGCACAAGGTAGGTGTTTCTAATAAAGTGGCCAGTGAGTGGAAGCACAAGGTAGGTGTTTCTAATAAAGTGGCCAGTGAGTGGACGCACAAGAGTAAGTGTTTCCAATAAAAAGGCCACTGAGTGAAATCATTAGATAGGTGTTTCCAATAAAGTGGCCAGTAAATGGGCACACAAGGTAGGTGTTTCTAATCAACTGACCAGCAAGTGTAAGCACAATATTGGTGTTTCCAATAAAGAGGCCAGTAAGTGGAAGCACAAGATAGGTGTTTCTAATAAAGTGGCCAGTAAGTGGAAGCACAAGATAGGTGTTTCTAATAAAGTGGCCAGCGAGTGGAAGAACAAGGTAGGTTTTTCTAATAAAATGGCCAGTGAGAGAAAGCACAAGAGTAGGTGTTTCCAATAAAAAGGCCACTGAGTGAAATCATTAGATAGGTGTTTCCAATAAAGTGACCAGTAAGTGGACACACAAGGTAGGTGTTTCTAATAAAGTGGCCAGTGAGTGAAAGCAGAAGGTAAGTGTTTCTAATAAAGTGGCCAGTGAGTAAAAGCAGAAGGTAAGTGTTTCTAATAAAGTGGCCAGCGAGTAGAAGCAGAAGGTAAGTGTTTCTAATAAAGTGGCCAGCGAGTAGAAGCAGAAGGTAAGTGTTTCTAATAAAGTGGCCAGTGAGTGGAAGCAGAAGGTATGTGTTTCTAATAAAGTGGCCAACGAGTGGAAGCAGAAGGTATGTGTTTCTAATAAAGTGGCCAACGAGTGAAAGCAGAAGGTATGTGTTTCTAATAAAGTGGCCAACGAGTGGAAGCAGAAGGTAAGTGTTTCGAATAAAGCGGCCAACGAGTGAAAGCAGAAGGTAAGTGTTTCTAATAAAGTGGCCAACGAGTGAAAGCAGAAGGTATGTGTTTCTAATAAAGTGGCCAGCGAGTGGAAGGAAGTTCATCATACATCAAGCCTTCAGATGGATCTGATGAGCAATAGCGAAAGCACTGATGAGTGAAAGAGCCTTACATTAGTGTGACATCCCCTCCAATCATGTCGTTATAGCTGTGACAGAAGCGAGGATGAGTGCGGATAAGGCCATGATGGAGAAACAGGGGATTCAGACACACTCATGTGTTAATTTTTCACATCACTCACAAATCCACCAGATATCGCAAATTAATCCTGGAGAATATGGAGGGAGAAAAAAAAACTCACGATTTTTATCAGCCGTGACAAAACCTCTGTCGGGGAATTAGAGAGGTCTTATCATTCACCATTAATGGCTCATCAAGAGCTCTTAATTGGCTTATGAATGCATAATTCAGTCACATTCAGATGAGCAGTGAAGAGGCCAGTCCACGATTGCCGTCCTCAGAGAGACAGCAGCAGGATGGCAGGGCTGCGACGGAGCCTGTCACTCCCAGCTTTTAACACTCAAGAGCCCCTCAGAGCTCCGCTGAGGAATCTCAGCATCTGGAGAGACGGATGCAGCCAGACGGGCAAACGACAAATCTATTAGAGCAGGCTGGCACTTCCGTTTTGATGAGAACTCCCCAGCTTCTTCTGACAGAAAGGAAAATTCATGTGGAATAACAATACCGATGTGTCATCACTTTCTACCACAAGCCTCCCTCCCAGGCTTCTGAGGTGACCAGAAGTAGTCAAATTCCAGAGATCAACATTTTAAGGTTTTATACATATTTATATTCTCTGTTTCTTCTGAAATCAACGCTATTAAAAAGAGCTGATCCTGGTTTTGTTGGAATAACTGTCTCTACTTTCTCTCTTTGGAGAAGCACAGCTGTGAAGATTTGATTGCATTCAGCAACAAGAGCGTTAGTGAGGTCAGGATGTTGGATGATGATCACCACCACACCTCATCCCAAAAGGACTGAATGGAGCTCCACCATCCATCATTCCAGAGAACACGGTTCTTCCACTGCTCCACAGCTCCTCAATGCTGGGGGGCTTTATACCCCTCTAGCCCACGCCTGGCATTATTAGGCAGCATGGAGCCAATAGGGTCATGATGTTGCTCCAGAGAGTCCTATTCTATTGGCAGTACTTCTCTACAGGGAGTAGACAAGCTATGTGTGCATTTAATAGTCATAACCCTCATCCTGGTCATAATCTTAACCTTAACCCCAACCTAAAACCTAACCCTAAGCCTCATCCTAACCTTAATATCAACCTTAAACCTAATCCTAACCCTCATCCTGGCCCTAACTTCAACCTAAAACCTATCCCAAACCTTCATCCTGATCCTAATCCTAACCCTAACCCCAACCTAAAACCTAACCCTAACACTCATCCTGGCTCTAACCCAATCCTCAACCCAAAACCTGTTTCTAGGGCTTATTCTGGCCCTAACCTCTACCTAAAACCTACCCTAACCCTCATCCTGGCCCTAATCCTAATCTTAACATCAACCTTAAACCTATTCTAAACATCATCCTGGCCCTAATCCTAACCTTAACCCCAACCCAAAACCTAATCCTAACCCTAACCCCCATCCTGGCCCTAATCCTAACCTTAACCTCAACCTAAAACCTAATCCTAACCCTCATCCTGGCCCTAATCCTAACCTTAACATCAACCCAAAACCTAACCCTCATCCTCATTCTGGCTCTAACCCTAATCCCAACCTAAAACCTAACCCTAAACTTCATCCTGGCCCTAATCCTAACCTTAACCTCAACCCAAAACCCTAATCCTAACCCTCATCCTTGTCCTAAACCTAACCCCAACCTCAACACAGGAACATATGAAGATAATAAACTGTTTGATTGAAGCCCTTCATTAAAATCTCCTGATGATCGAATTAATGTTGAGATGCTTGACTGCTGCTCCATCACAGAGAGTCTGCCGAGTGTTTCTTCCACCCGGTAAGACCCTCTCTACATAACGCGTCTCCGACCCCGACTCCACAACAGAGACGCAGCGGTCAGCCAGGCTTTACGTCCTCATTATGAAGCCCTTTAATTTTGCTGTAGTGCTGATTAGCTGTGCAGCAGTAGCAGCTCTGAGACTCCCAGGACTGTGGAACTGCCTCCGTATCCGTAGCTACCAACAAAAAAAAGCCCAGCAGCGTCTCTACTTGCTCTGGAAGCTGAGAAAGGCCCGTCTCCCTCCACCCATCCTCATCCTCTTCTATAGAGGGACCATAGAGAGCATACTGAGCAGCTGCATCACTGCCTGGTTTGGGACCTGCACAGCCTCTGACCGCAAGACCCTCCAACGCATTGTGAGGTCAGCTGAGAGGATCATCGGAGTCTCTCTCCCCTCCGTCATGGACATTTACACTGCCCGCTGCATCCGCAAAGCAACCAGCATTGTGGATGACTCCACCCACCCTGTGACTGTTCTCCCTCCTGCCATCAGAAAGAAGGTACCGCAGCATCCGGTCCAACACGACCAGACTCTGCAACAGCTTCTTCCCACAAGCCATCAGACTTCTCAACTCCAGAGACTGAACCCAGACAGTATGGGAAGCATTTTGCACTAATAACTTTACTACTTCACTGGACTCAATATTTATTACCCACTGCATAATTTGCACACTACCCCTAATTATTTATGATCCTTTGTCTGTACTGTGTTGTGTTGTCTGTCTGCACTTGTGTTCTGTATGCACTGTGTCTGTGTTGCACCATGGTTTCACTGTGTACTCTGTACGTAGTTGAAATGACAATAAAACCCACTTGACTTGAAAAAACTATAATAATTCAATTACTTCTCCTCCTAAAATTCTCCCGTAAAGTAAATAAGCTGCAGGGAATCCGAGAAACAGTCAAATAAAGATGTCTGGGGCAGACAATGACGGTTTTGAGGGAATCAAACATGCGCTTGCCTTTCTTATATTTCCCTGGATGTCATTTTCATCAAGGTCATAAATTAAATGCTGTTGGTGAGTGATTTCCTTTTCTTTCTTTCTTTTCTCCCCCAGCTGCCGTCGTCTCCACATACATTATCATGTTTGTTATATTTTGCTTCAGTATCTGGAGATTTTTGTTGACGAATTAGCCGTCCAAGCAAGCGAATGAATCTGACTGATAGCATTGATAGAGTGAATATCTGCAGAGATGTAGGACTCATCAATATTTGTTTCTTTGTGCATATGAGAGAAACAGTGTGTGTGTGTGTGTGAGAGAGAGAGAGTGTGTGTGTGTGTGTGAGTGCAGATAATTAGCATTGCAAAGTGAAGCCAATTAGCGCCATGCAAAACACCATTTTCAGCTCCATGAAGCCCCAATGCTAAATTGCCTTTTCTCCCGTGCAGAGCTGGAAGTCCTCCTAATGAACTGCTGACAATTGCGGGGCAGAGATTAGTTGTCTTTAGGGTGGGGGTGCTGGTGCTGGTGGTGGTGGTTGGGAGGAGTGAACACTCCGAAGAAAGCAGATAAAGACTTGCTCTCGTACAGCTCGACTGAGGAGCGTGAGGAGAGCCAGCAGGCCAGTAGATAACCGCAGCTCGTCTTTATCGGCCTCGTGATTTCACACAGCAAGGGACGAGCACGAGTCGCAGGGGCGCTGCAGGTTTTATCAGCAAACGAGGAGCTATTATCACGGCTTCTCAGTCGCAGAGCATTCGTATCTTTTGGGATAGGAGCCTTACAAACCCTGGACTGGAGGCGACGCGTAGGTACACGTACGTACGGGACGAACTGCACGACCTTCGCCTTTCGCTTTCTTTAATGAGCTCACACCCGGGTCGCTTTCCTGTGTGGGCAGGGTGGCAAGCAGTCACGATATGATGCTTTCAATCGTGGTCATAAACGTGGAAGCTCAGTATAGTCGGCGCGGCACCAGGGCATGAGAAATGTGGGGCACAGTGCTGTTGGGAAAGTCAGCACTGCAGTGCATGTCACTAAAAGGACAAAAGTATTGGGACGCCTGTTCATTCATTGCTTCTTCTGAAATCAAGGGTATTAAAAAGAGTGTATGTGCTTTTGTTGGAGTGACTGTCTCTACTAACCAGAGAAGAAGTAGAGCTTTCTACCAGATTCTGGAGGAGCTTTGCTGTGAGGATTTGATTGCAATCAGTGACAAGAGTGTCAGTGAAGTTGATGATGATGGATGATCATCATCTATGGATGGATGGATGGATGGATGATCACCATCTATCCTAAAAGTGATGGATTGTGCACCACTGTCATTCCAGAGCTCAATGCTGAGGGGGACGGCTTTATACCCCTCTAAGGCCTGGTGCTCCAGAGAGTCCCATTCTATTGGCAGTACATCTCTACAGGGTCTAGACAAGCTGGTGTGTGCATTTGCACATCTGTGACAGCAACGTAAAGTCCCATAAGAGTGGAATGTAATGTGGTATGTAATATGAGGCCCTGAAGGCCCTCAAGGGCTACAGTAGCCACATTTTTAATAAGGACTCGGGGCTCGTTGGTGCACAAGGTTGCTCGGTGATTATGGGAGGCATCCTGACAAGGATTTTAATGATGATGGTGTCCAACATCTATAAAGACGGGTAACATTTCTTTTAAGTTCTGTGACCCGGTGCTTTATATGACCAAGGACATGAAGCATCAAAGTAAAAAGTCCCATTTACAGCTTGAATTTTTGGTCACAGCTATGAATTTTGTGCAAAACAGACCTGTATTCACATTCATTCAAAAGATTGAACACTTTTATTATTATTTTTATCCACAGGACATTCATTTCCTCTAAAGGTCCTGTCTTATTTGTGCTTCTTCTGGAGTAGAGATTGTGTCACCACCATCATTCCAGAGCTCAATGCTGTTGACCCCTCTAGCCCACACCTGGCATTAGTGACCAATCAATCCAGTTTAGAGGAGATATGCATGTCCGACTGGGTCAGGATGTCTCCAAAACATCAGGCAGGTCCAGGAGAGACATTTAAGGCCCCTCCCATTTGGCAACCTGGAAGAACATCCTGCTGAGACAGGCCTGGCACTTCCACTATTCACTCTGTTAGCTTGCTAGCTTTGCTACATCTTCCAAACTCCCTGCTGAAAAGTCCAATTCAACACCAGAATTTGCTGGTAGCTGGTTTCAGATGGTCGGAGTTTGTCTTTGATGGTCAAGGTGGTTGAAAAGCTGGTCATCAAGTGGAAACATACCCTATGCTGGTAAGATAGATGGTTAACCAGCATAATGTATGTTGGGGTTCTGGTCTTGCTGGTCAGCAAGCAGGCTCAAGGATTTTCCAACAAAACATAAGGCTGGTCAAGAGCTAATCTGGTCAGCATGTTTATCTTGCCATCTCCTTTGAGAAGTCAATGGTCACTCCATCTACAGAAGCTGGAAGCCTTGGTGAAGTCATGGATGATCAGTTATTGTTCTCAAGCCTGATTTCTCCTGTACAACATCCTCAGCACTTCAAGACTTGACCACTGCAGCTCTCCTCTGGCTGATCTACCTTTGCGCACCATCAGACCCCTGCAACTTATGCAGAACACAGCGGCCCGGGTCGTCTTCAACGTTTCTAAGTTCAGCCATGTTCAGCTCCTCCTCTTCTGCTTCTCTCTTCACTGTAGTTTCCTGTAGCTGCTGCCCAGGTCATCAGTTTCAGAACCCTGACTCTGGTCTACAAAGCCAAGACTGGACCAGCCAGCCCCTCCATACTTGATGGCGATGGTCAAAAGCCGATCTGTACCAAGAGCCCTTCCAGCTTCAAGTACGGCTCGGCTCAACCCGCCATCCTTTAAGATCCACGGAAGATGAGCATCCAGACTTTTTACCTCTTCTGAGAGTACTCAGGCGAAGAGAAGAGTATTATGGTCTCCATATTGACTTGTGTTTAGTAGAGTCTAAGATTAGAGGAGCTTTGAATTTTAGTCTATTTAAACTAGCTGAGGTTTTTCTTGGGTAAATAGCAAAGCACTTTTGTAAGTCGCTCTGGAGAAGAGAGTCTGCTAAATGCTGTAAATGTAAATGTAATTTTTTTGTAGTTTTGATTTAGTCGTGGGATCACCCCTGATGTCATATTTCGTAATACAAATTCATACTGGTTCATACTTCTCTGCAGTGTCTGATTTTTGGACTAGCACAGTGTATTGGGTGGGGGGAGCCCGCTTTCAGCACTCTCTTGTGGTGTCTCCCCGGTGATCATGCAGTGGTCAGTACCTACCAAGAAAGGACATCTGGTGAATCTGTGACAGGGCCATGATCGCAAGAGCTCACTGATGCTCATGGAGATCCCACCTCAAAACTTACAGTTTTTGTTAAGGCCTGACCCCATTAAAAAACTGAACACAATCAAATCCTCACAGCAATGCTCTCCTACAAAATCTAGTAAAAAGCCTTCTTTCCTGGACGGTAGAGACAGTTACTCCAACAAAAGTAGAATATGCTGCTTTTAATACCCTTGATTTCAGAAGAAGCAATGAATGAGCAAGCATCCCAATACTTTTGTCCATGTAGTAAATATTAAAACGAATGTTATTAAATGTAAATGAAAATATCTATAAGGCAAAAGTAAAGTGTTCATTACTAAAATTGAAATTTATCGAATTACCAAAAAGCTTTATGACTTCTCCACTCTATTGTCCAATAAATCGGTCAAGCCGTATTCACCCTATTCACCCTAATGAGAGACTGTAGCTCCGCCTCCTCAGTGTATATCACAATACCTACATTTAAACATGTTAGAGCTGAGAGCAAAGAGGGACCGGCTCCATATTAATAATGCCTATGGGTTTAGAACGGAACGTCTTAGAAAAGCTCCTGTAGATGAAATATGTAGGTGTCCCAATACTTTTGTCAATTATAAAGTAAGATTTAAAAAGCAAAAGTGTCCATTACTGAAATTGAAATTTATCAAATCACCATAAAGCTTTATGACCTCCCCACTCTACTGACCAATAAATCGGTCAAGCCATATTCAGCACTTTCAAGCTCACTTCTTCTGATGCCTCCTGCTTTAAAGCCAGTGCGCATGTGGGTGGTGGGTGTAAAGATGAAAGTCCTGGTGTTTCTCTCATTTCTAATTTCCTTTTGAATCCAGTTGGCGACTGAGTGAGTAAGCGGAGACTCTGGCCACGAATAAAACTCCCTCAGACGCTGCAGAGAGAAGAAACATCCGCGGCCCTGAAAGGAGAACAGACGCAGTGGTGGGATTTAATCTCTCGAAATGAATCACAGAAGCTCTCCTCAACTTTGAACAGCGATGAGCTTCTTTTATTGAATTGTGTTTTTTCCTCTGCCTGTACCTGTATGCAGGAGTGGAGAGACATTTCTCGCTCGCATCGATCTGTGTGTCATTCAAACCGCAGAGTGAGGAGGGGGGATACGGGGCAGTTATTTGAGTTGAGATGACTCATACTGTACTCCTGCATCGAAGCCAGTTCCATTTTTAATGTCTTCTCAACTGGGTCACATTTATGAAGTTGTGATCATGCTTGGCCATCAAAAGATAACTCAGAGGACCGGTAGGGGGGAAAGGGTTAGACCCACCGACCATCACGGCCTCTCTAATGTAATTTTCACAAGCCTGTAGGGGGGGAGGACCAGGTTGAGTCTTCTGCATTTGAAGTGGAGGAACTGCAACTCTGACTGTTCACAACCAATCCTCAGTGTATATCACAATACCTACATTTAGAACGTTATTAATGTTCACCCTAATGAGAGACTGTAGCTCCGCCTCCTCAGTGTATATCACAATACCTACATTTAGAGCGTTATTAATATTCACCCTAATGAGAGACTGTAGCTCCTCCTCCTCAGTGTATATCACAATGCCTACATTTAGAGCGTTATTAATATTCACTCTAATGAGAGACTGTAGCTCCTCCTCCTCAGTGTATATCACAATACCTACATTTAGAGCATTATTAATATTCACCCTAATGAGAGACTGTAGCTCCTCCTCCTCAGTGTATATCACAATACCTACATTTAGAGCATTATTAATATTCACCCTAATGAGAGACTGTAGCTCCACCTCCTCAGTGTATATCACAATACCTACATTTAGAGAGTTATTAATATTCACCCTAATGAGAGACTGTAGCTCCGCCTCCTCAGTGTATATCACAATACCTACATTTAGAGAGTTATTAATATTCACCCTAATGAGACACTGTAGCTCCGCCTCCTCAGTGTATATCACAATACCTACATTTAGAGCGTTATTAATATTCACCCTAATGAGAGACTGTAGCTCCGCCTCCTCAGTGTATATCACAGTACCTACATTTAGAGCGTTATTAATATTCACCCTAATGAGAGACTGTAGCTCCGCCTCCTCAGTGTATATCACAATGCCTACATTTAAACATGTTAGAGCTGAGAGCAAAGAGGGACCGGCTCCATATTAATAATGCCTATGGGTTTAGAACGGGACGTCTTAGAAAAGCTCCTGTAGATGAAATATGTAGGTGTCCCAATACTTTTGTCAATTATAAAGTAACATCTTATTAACCTATTAATGTTATAAAGCTTTACTCTCTATATTCATCATCTGCATAAAGCAGTCAGAAAACTTTTGCGAAGGTGGTCGGTTGGTTGTGGACGCTCGGTCCGCTGGGCGGCACGGGGTCACCTTGGAGAAGGCGCTGAAGCGAAGTATTAAGAGATTAGGGGCGGCGGCTCCTCCTGTGGTCACGGCAGGCGCTTGTGCTAATGGTCTGCGGGGTTTCGTCCACTCTGATCCAGAGAGGAGGCCAGAGGCACGTGTACATTTCTGTGCAACCTGTCACCCAGAGCCTTGAGAGATGAAGGTCACTCCATGGTGGCCAGAGGGAGGAGAGCAGGGTGGACATCTAAACTTGACGGACGCTGTGGAGAGAGAGGGGGACGGCCACTGAGACTGAACCGGAACATCTGGAGCTGAGGTTGAGGAGAAAGAAGGGAGAGAGGACGGTGGAGTGGTGTTACACAGAATGGAGGAACGTCAGGGAGCAGGGTTAGGATTTTGAATTATACAATATTTGTCCAAATGTTTGTGGACACCCCTTCTCATCAATTCCTTTTGTAGAATGACATGTTTTACACCAGCAGAGTGTGGAGTGTATGTGTACTTGATATAACCGCAATAACAGACTCATATCTGGGTGGGGAACGCTCCAAAACGCTCCTCCAAATAATGGTGCTACAAAGGGTGCAAGATTGAAGGAGTACTTTGTGGTTCAGTACAGAACCGTGCTTGTAATGATCACTGTCGCTGTCAAGAACCTTATATAGTAGTAATGCATTTATTATATATAGTAAAACTGCATCGATTCTCAAAAAATTGATTTAGAATTATTTAGTTTAATGTAAGAATTGGTGTCAGACGGTGGTTCATTTTGTGTTGTGTTTAAACCTCAACCACTAGATGGCAGTGTTGAGCTCTGTCTTTAGATCCCACTGTTCTGATTGGATAAAAAGTGTCATTTTACTGTGATTTAATCCAAATCATGGTGTTTTTTTATATTGTTTACAGTTTTCCTAAAATTGGCCTCGCTTACAGTATCACAGTTATTTACACTCAAAAAACAAGCATGGAAGCATTGCTTACAACAACCAGAGACTTCATGAGCAAGGAAAACAATTTTTTCTAAATTATATTTGAATCAGAATCAGAATCTCTTTATTTTGCCAAATTTGTTACACATGAACAGTTCAGTCATAGATTAGGTTTATAGATTAGATTTGAAGATTAGGTTTATCAATTAGATTAGGTTTATAGATTAGGTTTATAGATTAGATTTAAAGATTAGGGTTTATCGATTAGATTAGGTTTATAGATTAGATTATTAGATTAGGTCTATAGATTAGGTTTATAGATTAGATTGGGTTTATAGATTAGATTTTTAGTTTAGGTTCATCAATTAGATTAGGTTTATAGATTAGATTTAAAGATTAGGTTTATTGATTAGATTAGGTTTATAGATTAGATTTGAAGATTAGATTTAAAGATTAGGTTTATATATTAGATTAGGTTTATAGATTAGATTATTAGATTAGGTTTATAGATTAGGTTTATAGATTAGATTGGGTTTATAGATTAGATTTTTAATTTAGGTTTATCAATTAGATTAGGTTTATAGATTAGGTTTATAGATTAGATTTAAAGATTAGGTTTATAGATTAGATTAGGTTTATAGATTAGGTTTATACATTAGATTTAAAGATTAGGTTTATAGATTAGATTGGGTTTATAGATTAGATTTTTAGTTTAGGTTTATCAATTAGATTAGGTTTATAGATTAGGTTTATAGATTAGATTTAAAGATTAGGTTTATAGATTAGATTAGGTTTATAGATTAGGTTTATACATTAGATTTAAAGATTAGGTTTATAGATTAGATTGGGTTTATAGATTAGATTTTTAGTTTAGGTTTATCAATTAGATTAGGTTTATAGATTAGGTTTATAGATTAGATTTAAAGATTAGGTTTATCGATTAGATTAGGTTTATAGATTAGATTTAAAGATTAGGTTTATCGATTCGATTAGGTTTATAGATTAGGATGTGAGGTGTCCACTGGGGTTTAGGAGTGCTACAGCTCTGTCAGCATGTCGTGTTATAAAGTTATGAAGCAATTGTTTTGGCTTTACTTGTGAGTCATGTGTGAGATCAGTTATGTTTTTTTCTGGTTCTAACAAACGTTAGGGGGTTTGATGACTTTTGAAGGTTCTTCAATTAGAAACTGTGGAGGAACCTCTTAAGGTACTTTGAGAGAGAAGAAAACGTTTACTTGAAGGTTCCTCAAAGCCTCTGCAGTTCCAAAGTTTCCTGAGGAACGTATACTTTTAACAGTGTGGATGTAGGTACATCATTATTTTGACCTCAGACAGCTGACCAGGGGTAATTCACAAAGCAAGATTTCTCAGTTTAGCCTCAATGAGAGAAGGGCTAAGGAAAATTCCTTGAACAATTTTCACTGGAAACAACTTTTATTTATTTGTTTGTTTATTTTTTTTTTACATTCTTTTAATTATTTTAGTTAATTTAGTTAGTAAATTTAGGCTTTTCATGAATAGTTGGCATATGTCAAAATTAAATGAAAGTTCACAATTTAATCTTTTTATTTTCAGTGTAAATTTAGAAAATATGTTTTTTTTTGTTTAAATAAACTCTTGTTTATTTAAGAAAATTGTTTTATGACATTAATTCAATATTATGTATCAGTTATATCAGTGTTTTATTGTATTGTAAATTGTAAATTTATTTATTGTATTTCTAGGTTTGGGAAAGTTACTTCAGATGTTTTTATAACGTTTGTTTAAGAAATATAATAACCATTAATAACCATATTTAATAACCATTATTATGCCACATTTTGTTTAACATTCTTGAAATATAATTTCTGTAATGATACAGGCTAACCTTGCTGGATCTTTAGACGACATCACTATACGTTCCTTCAACATTCTCTGCTAGCTGGGACTTTGCCCTTAAGTTGCAGTGGGCAGGTGCAACTTGCCCCCTATGTGGCCTATGCACAGGCATCTTCACCGCTGAGGGACCTGCATGTAGAGATTATTGGTCCAACACAACAAACAGGCTCATCCAGCAGTGCTGCATTAAGAAGAACAGACACCCATCCAGGCGAATCCATAATGCAGTGGACTACTTCACATGTTTGAGGTCAGTTTAAGTTAAGCCAATTAAAAGTGACAATCTGAGATGTGGGGTAACGTGAGTGAAGCTCAACCACTTATTTTCCCTCCTGATCAAATGAATGATGGGGTCAGCTCTAGACTTGACACATTTAGGGAATGGCTATGGTCTAATTAACTCAGAAATCCCATCTGGATCACTGTGTTCCTGGGATTTAGTCTCCCGGAACCTTTTTGGGGTAAGCTGACCTCATTTTTTGTCACTGGGTAAAAGGATCAATACATTTTAATGACTTTTTTTACTATAAAAAAAAATCACTATTAAAGTTTTTTAAGTTCACTTTTTAAATGATGATTATTTTTCACTGTAAAGAAATATTTAAAAAATGCCCCCATTAGAGTGCAGGCCTAGACATTTTTCACCATGAAATTTGTTCATTGGAGTTTCACTGGCATTAGCAGTATTCAGAGAATTTCTATTGGTTTATTCATTATGAAATTTTTGACACAATATAAAGAATAACAGCTAGATTCACAATTCACATAACAATAATATCCAAAGTGGAATTTTGATAACATTTATATCCAGTATGAAGCTCTAATGACATTAAAGTCCAGTATGAAGTTCTAATAACATTATGTGCAGTATGAAGTTCTAATGACATTAATATCCAGTATGAAGTTCTAATAACATTAATATCCAGTATGAAGTTCTAATAACATTAATATCCAGTATGAAACTCTAATAACATTAAAGTCCAGTATGAAGTTCTAATGACATTAATATCCAGTATGAAGCTCCAATAACATTCATATCCAGTATGAAGCTCTAATACCATTAATATCCAGTATGAAGTTCTAATAACATTAATATCCAGTATGAAACTCTAATAACATTAAAGTCCAGTATGAAGCTCTAATAGCATTAATATCCAGTATGAAACTCTAATAACATTAAAGTCCAGTATGAATCTGTAATAACATTCATATCCTTTTTTAAATGTTTTGTTCTATATAGTTTGAGCTTTGGAAAACAAATTATTAGATAAAACAGTTACTATTATTGACATTATTACTTTTATTATTATTATTATAACGTGCCACATCCATGGGTGAAATGTGTACACAACTTCTATTAATGCATTACTTTTATAGTTGAGCAATGTCAAATAAAATGTGGATAAACTGTAAAAGCACAATGAAAGACAGACAAAAGACAAACACAATGGCAGATGAACGCCTGTGATTCTGCTTCCAGCACGCTCAGATCCAGGCTGGAAGTTCTGGCATTACCGTTTTTTTAAATTATTATTATTATTATTTGGATGAGGAAATACAGGGCAGCATTTCTCTTTCAGCACACAGATGTAATTGCGTGTCACTTCAAAGTGTCAGATGGGAAAGAAATAAATAGATGCAAATAAACAACTTTTTGGACGAGGAGCATATCTCATCTCTAATAATGTTCCCGTGCAACCGGGATTCTGACAAATTAAGCAAAGTGAACTTTCGCAAGAGACTGTATAAATGCCTTAATTTCACTTTGGAGTGGCAACAGAGAGAGAGAAGGAAGAAATAAGCTCTTTGATTTATTCAAAAAAGCACACAATCATAAGTGCTTGGCGTATTTGCATATTTCATCTCACAGAAATATTAAATTCACCCTTTTAAGTTGAAGTCAATTATAAAAATTGGCACAGTTCAAGACGATTGGCGCGTGGAGCGAAGGAGAATAAGAATCGAGCCGTAATGTTCATTTGAACAGGATTATCTAGGTATTGGAATGCCTATAAAGGGACAGTTTGGAAAGTTTGTCCGAGCGCGTTTGCCAGTTTCCGACATTTTGATGCTTCTCCTGCAACGACGGGAAGCTTTTCTTTGATCTATGATGACTAGTTTCCAGCGAAAGTGTTGAGGAGCATTGTCTCCTTCATTGCTTCACGTGATTTGCTTTAATAAATAAAGACGTATTCCGTTTAAACGTGTCTCACTGCAGGCCTGACTTTTAGAAAGCGAATGCAGTCTGATTGGTCAGCAGAAATAGTGGGCTGGACTAGACCGGGTCAGTATGATTTGTAACTTCCTTTGATCTCCTGATTGGCTAGAGGCAATCCTCTGATTAATTTATGCTGTACAAGATTCTCAGAACTGTAAACGAAACTAAAGGGAAGGAAACACTTTGATGTGGTGTAATATTAATATAGAACACTGTATATTTTACACTTCTGTTGAAAACTTGAAATGAATGTCCTGAATAAATAAATCACTGCAGATTAATGTAGACACACTTTCTAATCTGCTTATCTTATTTACATTTACAGCTTTCAGATGATTATTAGAAGGTAAAGTTTAGAAGAAACGTAAAGGTAAGAATAAAGCTCTGATAACATTAATATCCAGTATGAAGCTCTAATATCATTAATATCCAGTATGAAGCTCTAATAGCATTAATATCCAGTATGAAGTTCTAATAACATTAATATCCAGTATGAAGCTTTAATAACATTAATATCCAGTATGAAGCTCTAATATCATTAATATCCAGTATGAAGCTCTAATATCATTAATATCCAGTATGAAGTTCTAATAATATTAAAATCCAGTATGATGCTCTAATGACATTAATATCCAGTATGAAGTTTTAATAATATTAATATCCAGAATGAAGTTTTCATAGCATTAATATCCAGTACGAAGCTATAATAACATTAATATCCAACATGGGTTGCAGTGGTGGCTCAGCGGTTAGAGCGCCAGGATGTCAATAACAGGGTTGTGGGTTCGTTTCCCGGGCTCAGCAAGCTGTCACTGTTGGGCCCTTGAGCAAGGCCCTTAACCCTCTCTGCTCCCCGGGTGCTGGAGGTGTGTGTGTGTGTGTGTGTACTCACTGCCCCTAACACATGTGAGTGTGTGTTCACTACCAGATGGGATAAATGCGGAGGACATATTTCGCTGTACAGTGACAAATACGTTTACCCTTACCTTTGAAGCTTTAATATCATTAATATCCAGAATGAATCTCTTATAACATTAATATCCAGTATGAAGCTCTAATAACATTAATATCCAGTATGAATTTCTAATAACGTTAATATCCAGTATGAAATTCTATTAATATTAAGCTCTATAAGGCTTCATACTAGCTCTTGGTCACTGATTTGTTGGTGTGTTTAGGTTGGAAAGCTCGGTACATTGAGCCGCACTCTGTCACCATACGGAGCCACCGCAGCCTCGCTTCACCGCAGGAGTTGTTTGAGAAGGCCAAGGTTCAGTCCAGCTTGAAAGGCTTTTTGGCTGACATTTCTGCTAGCCGTGGCAGTTCACAGTGAGGCTGGGTCGGGCACACGCCGAGCAGTCTGCTCCTTAAAGACGACTGAGTTTCTGGATATTTCATTTATCCATGAGAACCACAGTAACACTGACTTACAACCCATTATTGATTAATGCTCGCTATTATAGCGATCGAAGCCGAGTGTCTTTCTGCTCTAATTATGAAAATGATCATAAAGTACTTTCATCAAAACATTCATTATATTTACTCAGTGGAGCTTTACCACTGCAGTAGCCTCGCCATTAATTATAATTCTGTTGAAATCTGTTTTAAATGTGTTTTCTCCTCAATACCAGCTGCATGGATCTCCCACCCAGTCATTCATTCATCTTCCTATCTGCTCGTCCTGGTCAGGGTCACCGTGGATCTGCATCCTACCAGGAACCACTGGACACGGACAGGAATGGGAATTCACTCTTAATATTATTACTAAGCTGCTTTGCCATCAGTGGTCAGAGTCCAAGAGAGCACAATTGGGTAGATGGCGCTCTCAATCGCTCTCAATCGCTTATAGCATTTACTCATGCATTTTATATAAATAATCAAGCCTGTACAATGATACATATATATATATATGTAAATGTTTATGTATATATTTTTCTTTTTTTAATATATTAAAAAAGAAAAAATATATATACCATTTTACAGACTTGTTTATTTATATTATACATGGACGCCTTCATACTAGACTACATACATACAGCTGTGTTTATTTTTATAAAATGCATACATACATGCTAATATATATATATATTCTCCTCATATATATATAATATATACATATATATAACTCCTCATATTTTCCTCCATGAAGCTCATGTTAATGCTCAGTAGAGCACAGAGACGCTCCTTTAATAGAGCTGATATTACTGAAATGCTTCATTTTCAATGGGCAGATCTGCAGCTGAAACAGGAGCCTAGTGCAGCCTTCCTTCCTTCCATTACTTTTACTTTTCTACTTGAAGTTGTTCTGAAACCAGTACTTTTACACTTTTACTGGAGTAAAAAGCTTCAGTTGATACTTCAGCTTCTATAGAAGTCTTTTAAACCCTCGTATCTCCACTTCTAGTAATGAATGGCAATATATTTCACACATTTGATGACAATAATATTAGCATTGTTTCCCACCCCAGTTCTGCTGGATATCAGAAGAGCAGCTGAGATGGAGTGAAGCCTATGAACACACAGGTCACCACTTTCCAAAAGCTTTCAAATGTCAGCCGAGCTTAGCCAGAGGTGGTCAGTGTAACGGTGAGTAAAAGCAATTGCGTCGGGAGAGGGGAAATGAAATGAAAATGGCAGCTATGAGGAGAACAGATGGTTTTGACATTTGTGGAGAGGGAACTTTAATGTTTTCATGGCGTTCCGGAGGCTTAAAAGCCGACCTTAACAGCGCCGTCAATACATCCCAGCTAAGACAAGAGTGTTGACTTAACTCCACCAATTATTGGCTTTTTGGGAGAGATGGGAAATGTACAGCTGTAAGTGACAAATCCCAGCGCCGGCCGCTTCTGTTTTGTTTGTTTCTTGCTGACCTTTTTATTGGACGGTGCCGCTGTGTTTGGATTT
>NC_132891.1:2444768-2464768 GCF_030463535.1 Salminus brasiliensis
GTGAAGAATATTATGCTAATAACCTATAATTATTTATCGCTACGGCTTCTTGATGCAGGAAAAAGTTCTTGCCTTTGAACTGTTGACTATTTTGCATCACCACGGTCATTAAAAACAGAACGTTTTGGCAAGAGATAGCGTAGAAAATAGCGCAATACTTGTGGCACTCGCAAACATAGTTCTGTAATACCAAGGAAGGAAAAGATCACAAGTTCAATGTGCCTCCAAACGGAGGTTCTTCTAACAACAGGAGCTCTACTAACCAGTCCCGAAGGCTTTCTCCAACAGTCTCCTCGTTATCTGTAGTTGCTGGCCACGTTATTAGGTGCACCTCTCTTCAAGCTGTATCGCTCATGGCTGAACACAACACCGGCAACCACCAGCAAGCAGCAGTAGAGGAGCTGTGAAAGTCTCGTTTTATTGATTTTAAAGATCAGTTATTTCACCTGATTTACACTAACATGCTGATTCTTCTGAGGAGTTTATTTGAATGCCAGTCCGATAAACTCAAGACTGGACTCAAGACCTAGAGATTCAAGACACGAACTTGGACTTATTGTAGGGGCTTGAGACTCGAAATTGGAATCATACCCCGAAGATTAGAGACTCAACTTGAGCTTACTGTAAAGACTTGAGTCTTGAGTTGGATTCACACTTCAAAGACTCGAATCTCGGACTTGGAGCCCAGAAACCCGAGACTTAACTCTGTCTCACACCTCAGAGACTCGAGATAATTCAGTCTTGACTTAGACTCACACCTCAGGATCTAAAGATTTCACTTAGTCTCCCAACCCAGAGACTCAAGACTTGTGTGGAATCACACTCCAGAGAATCAAGAATCAGCTTGGACTGACTGCAGTGACTTGAGGTTTGAGACTTGAGTCAGATTCACACTTCAGTGACTTGAGACTCAGACTCGCCTTGAGACTAAAGATAACTGAAATGTGCTGTGGAGACTTGAGTCTTGACTTGGTCTCAACCTCAGAGACTAAAGATTTGACTTAGGCTACCAACCCAGAGGCTCAAGACTCAACTTAAGCTTACTGTAGAGACTTGAGTCTTACCATGGACTAATCTCAGAGACTCAAGACTCGATTTGGAATCATACTCCAGAGATTAGAGGCTCAACATGGACTTACTGTAGAGACTTGAGTCTTGACTTAGACTCACACCACAGGATCTAAAGATTTGACTTAGTCTCCCAACCCAGAGACTCAAGACTTGATTTGGAATCACACTCCAGAGAATCAAGACTCAACTTGGACTGACTGCAGAGACTTGAGTTTTAAGACTTGAGTCAGATTCACACTTCAGTGACTTGAGACTCAGACTTGCTCCTCAGAAACTCGAGACTTAACCCTGTCTCACACCTCAGAGACTACAAATAACTGAAATGTGCTGTAGAGACTTGAGTCTTGACTTGGTCTCAACCTCAAAGACTAAAGATTTGACTTAGGCTCCCAACCCAGAGACTCGAGACTCAACTTGAGTTTTAAGACTTGAGTCAGATTCACACTTCAGTGATTTGAGACTCAGACTCGCCCCTTTAGAAACTGGAGACTTAACTCTCTCTGAGTCTCACACCTCAGAAACTATAAAGACTTGACTTAGGCTCAACTTAGACTCAACTTGGACTCAGAGATTGAAGATGTTGCTTTGACTCACAACCCAGAGACTCAAGACTCAGCTCAGACTTACATTCCAGAGGCCTGAGACTCAAACTCAGACAAATCTGAGAAAACGTCTTGATTATAGTAGTTACTAGTACTGGAATAATATTAGCTTTGTTATATCTCAAGAATACTCTTTATCTATTGGACTTTTTATAAAGCATATATATATATATATATATATATATATATATATATATATATATATATATATATATATATATATAAACATATGTATGTATGTATATAGCACCTCAAAGTGCTGACCAGTACAATAAAAAGTTAAATAAATAAAAAAACAATAAAAAATGAACCAATTTCAATAAAAGGTCAACAAATGCATGAATACAATTATCCTCTATATTATAAAGTGCATATATCCTACAGATTAAGCACACGCTTGTGTCCCTGACTGATTGTTGTGTGTATTAGAGGTCAGGAAATAAAAGTTTGCACTTTATTAAACACACAATGTGTTCTAAATCAAAACAAATATAAGCCTGCTAGCGGAGACCTCGACACTCTCTGATTGTAGAACAACAAAGTGGGAAACTGGGACACTGTTTCTGTGAAGTCGCTGTTGTGTAAAGAGCTGTTTAATGTTAATGTTTTATTGATGTTAATAAACCAAGCCCAAAATTATGCTCTCCACGTTGTTATTGCTTGTAAAATATGAGACTGAAAAGCTCTGGTGTATTTGTATATGGAGAGATCCAGAAGGTGGTATGAGCTCTGGCAGCAAAAGAAGCTTCATAAAGGGAAAGTCTGGTGAAGATGATAATACAGCCAATCAGTAAAGGCATGTTTGATGTCTGAAGCTTGCTTCTGTGGTTTTTCACTGGAGCTCTGAGGCTAATGCATGCATTCAGTAATGTGTTGTAGACTTGCTTGGGTTGTTTCTGACTGTGAACCTCATAAAAGGTCATAAAAGTTTCATAGCTTGGACATTTTACTCTAGGAAAAGCCCTTTTATTGGTGTTGAACCTTACATAAGAGGTCCCCTCTTTAAGGATTCTTCAAAAGCTCACATCTCAATTACAAATGACATTTTATATATAAAAAAACACCCATTAAAAGGTTTTTTAGGGAATCAAAAAATGGGTAATCCATGGAATCACTTTGCAGCAGCTTTATTTTTGGTTGGTAATTATTAATGAATATAAACAAAAACAAAAAACAACTTCAGTGGTTGAATGGTGGATTTCTCCATTCCAAAAAAATAGAAATTACACAGTTATGATTCTATTACAGTAAACAAAAAAAGCCTACATCCAACAACACATATAATAAATAATAACTACTAATAAATAATAACCACTAAATAATGCATAAGATTGTGTCCAACCATTGGAATCACACTACTATGTGTAGGAGGGAATGAGCAGAATGTCCTGATCAGTGTCATTATTATTGGGACATCAGGGACGACCACTGTGCTGAATTTACCACACATGAAATTAGACATGGAAATTTGTTCATAAACCAAAACGTATCGCCCACAGGCCAAAATGAGCCGCCGCCCACAGGCCCAAATAAGGACTTCCTGTTTGTTTCTTTTGATTCACGTTCATTTGAGTTGATTCATGGTTCATGTGTTTCACCTGGGACTGGGAGTACTTAAGAAGCCTCTACACCATTGTTCAGGGCCGAGAATTGAACTGTCTGGAACCTCTAGGACGCCCTGAGGTTCCTCGCACGTTCTGGTGTGTTCAGGTCAGCTCCGCTGATTTACCCACGTTTGGGAGTAGGTCTCCCTGCTGCTCACGTGACTAGCGAGGCTCGCTCACTTCATGTCTGGATTCTCAGGTTATCCACGCTCAAGCGAGGCGACCCGCGCTCGCGGCGGCGGTACGCTGTGTATTCAGGTTAGGTCGGCCTTGCCTAGCGGCTGGTTCCCCGGCTACCCCTCTCTAGTTATTAGAGCACGTCTCTCTCCTAGTGTAGCCCAGTAACGTCTGCTCAGCTCGCGGCTCCTCCCAGTCCCAGGTTTGTTGTGCTCGCCAGTATGTTCGTTTTGTTAAATAAACCCTCTTGCATTGAGTTCCATCTCTGCTGTGTTCATCCTTTCACGTCTGGTCTAACACACCATGACACTGAGCTGCAAAAAGTACAAACATATTTTTACTATATTACATTTTTTTACTATAAAATACATATATATTTTTTTATTTTCATTTGATCATATCTACTGTTGTTGTTCTCTTCACTGGTTTCCTGTAGTTGCTGCCCGCATCTGATTCAAAACCTTGACGCTGGCCTACAAAGCCAAGACTGGACCAGCCAGCCCCTCCGTACTTGATGGCAATGGTCAAAAGTCGATCTGCACTGAGAGCCCTTCCAGCTTTAAGTACTGCTCGGCTCGACCCGCCATCCTTTAAGATCCACGGAAGACGAGCGTCCAGACTTTTTACTGTCCTGCACCGAAGTGGTGGAACGAACTTCCCCTGGGTGTCCGAACAGCAGAGTCCAACGCTCACTGTCCTCAAACCCAGACTGAAGACCCTCCTCTTCTGAGAGGATTTGGGCAAATAGCAGAGTGGTCTCCTTACTGACTTGAGTTTAGTAGAGTCTAAGATTAGAGGATCTTTGAATTTCTCTGGATAAGAGCGTCTGCTAAACGCCGTAAATGTAAATGTTGTATATTAAAATTGTTAAAGTTATGCTGCTGGGGCAGTGGTTAGGGCTCTGGGCTGTTGATGACCGGGTTATGGGTTCGATACCCAGGCTTGACAAGCTGCCACTGTTGGGCCCTTGAGCAAGGCCCTTCATCCTCTTTGGTCCCCGGGCGCTGGAGTTAGCTGCCCACCGCTCTGGGTGCGTGTGTGTGTGTGATCACTGCCCCTAGTTCACTAGTGTGTGTTCACTACCACAGATGGGTACAATCAAAGGACACAGTTTGCTATACATAGTACAGTGACAGATACTTGGATATCTGAACATAGCAGGCCCTGTAGTGTCCATTCTGCACTACAGCTGACCATGTTGTCTGAATGATGAGGACACCATTGGCTCTCTGCGTGAGAAATGTTGTAACTCCATGTTGAGCTGCTAGGGAGCAATGAGGGGTGAAACGAGAGGAGAGAGAACCTCAGAAAATCAGGTGTATCGTCCAGCTGAAGGACCTCCAGAAAATGCACACAGGTGATTACGGTAATCCCGAAGGTTTGACCGACATCTCTACTGGTTTCATTTTTGTTTTTCAGCCTCGTTACAGCTTCTTGGACTTTCATTGGCTCAGCTCTTTTCCTCATGTTGACCAATCGCGACTATAGACTCCAATTATAGTGTTTGAAAGATTAGAAGCAAGCCTAGGGAGGATTCTCCAAGTTGGGACCGGTTTAGTACTGACTTGGCAAGTGCAATTCAGGAGGGACTGGAGCACGCTGTGGGGTAATTTTGCAATTATGCATTCTGGGATATTTGGCTGGGCCAGGCCCACACAAGTATGATGCAATGGATCACACCTGAGTAATCAAATGTCCCAAAAATGATGGTGCTCTGAAATAAGAGTGGGTGGGGTTCAACTGTGGAGCAGAGGGGCAAATGAAGGAGGGCAGTGTAGATGATTTAGGCACGAGTTAGCATCCTCAGACGCCGGGGTTGATGCCGGGGTTGATGAACTACATCTGGTGTAAGCTGGGTAAATGCGGGTGGAGCATATGCAACACAGCAGATGTGAGCAGGCAGCATTAAAAATCACACACCATAGCACACTGTATTTGCAGAGCAGTACAGTTCACACACACACCCTCCTCCTTCGAAACATGCTCGGAGTCTTAAAACCCACTCACATCCTCTCAAGGATGTCTCACTTCTCTGGCAGCCCCCACCCCCCACCCCCCCGGGGGGGCAGCCGGAGTTCAGCATCAGCCTGCGCCGCACGCTGCGATCATGTTCGCTCGCGCTGGTGTGTAATGCTCCATCCGAACCCCCGAGGCATCGGCAGCTCCGCTGCTTTCTGCATAAGCAGCTCGCAAATTGGAGAAGCAGCGTTATCTAATTAAAACTCCATTCCTACAGAAAGCACTCCCCCGGGCTGAGACATTATTATTTAAGCTCGTCGGCCTTGAGAGGACAGAATCCTCCTAAAAGATACATATCTAATGCTCCTCCGCCGCCCAAACACTAAGCACACGTGCAAATCCTACAATTAGTTAATGCTGGGCCTCTTTTACCTGCTCTGTCCCCTCTGAATTGCCGCCTGTTTGCGCTTCTCGGCGAGCTGACAGTGCAGTCGATGGCGCTCTGCTTCCTGCACGCCTGACAGGGTCCCTGCGTTTGACTTCGTTCTCCTGTTCCTCGCTTCTCTGACAGCTTGCATGAAGCCTTTGTGCATTTTGTAGACACCTCTGAGAATTCCCGGGAGACAGCTCAGACTCGCTGCGAGATGGCACACTGAAGTCGCCGGGTGCTCCAGCTAAAGCGGGTGTGCTCATCGGAGGCTTCTCAAACCGTCTGGAGGTAAACACTGACCTGGACGACCTCACCATAACAACAAGGCCCTCTTTTACACTTCCACCCAAACACATATACACACACAGGTGTATTCACAGGTGTTATAATACAGAATCACTGGTGTTTTTTTTGTGTTTTGTTTTTCGAACCCACTTGTTAGTTCTCTCCCCCTATCACATGTAATGCTCCCGACACCGGGAGGGTAAGGACTGACGCATGCCTCCTCTGACGCATCCACAACCGGCCACCGCCTGATATCCAGATCTGTTATATCAGCATCCCACAGAAGGTGTATGGCCATCATTGTGCTCTCCCGGGCTCCAGCTGCTGATGGCAGGCAGCATGACCCAGTATTTGAACCGGTGATCCTCAGATCAACCCAAAAAAGGGATAACTCCATCACACTGAGAGGAAGAAACCTTGAGAAGCTATCCTCCTCTGGTTCTACGCCGGATAGCACAACAGGTAATAGAACAACAAGAATATCTGGAAAATATGAGGAGTCGTTGTGTAGAAGTTCTGTAAAGCTCAGACATCTGCTGTGAGCTCGCTGGAGAGTGACGGGACGTGTGCAGGTGTGATGGATCTCTTATAAACCAATAGGGAGTCAGAATGGTGTGTGTTTATACTTCTCATCCAATCAGGATCAGACTCACACTTTCCGGATGGAGAGATTTATCTGGAGAGGGTTTTTATTGATGACGAGCCGGAATGAAAGCAAAGGGAAATGAAATAGAAGGAACAAGGCTGTTTTTAAAATGTAAGGAGGAGAAAGTTCAGATAATTGGGTGAAAATGTGAGAAGTAAAAGTAAAAAGTCTGAAAAATAAATAATTACTCCAGTAAAGTTTAGATAACCAACATTTCTACTTAAATTAAAGTATTTGTACTTCGTTACTTGAGACCTCTGGCTCTTTGTCCTTGGCTTCATTGTTTATATCTGGGTCCTTTGTCTCCTCCACTTGCCCCACTTGATAATTAGCGCTCCCACCAGTGTCTTGTAGCCCTGCCCTCTCATCATTACCCCACATGGTTCTTGTTTCCTCTAGTATATATATATATGTCCTGTCTTCTTCCTTTGTTTTTTTTCTGTTCTCCTACTGGATTACAGTAAACAATCAAACTGGCACTGGCTCCTTCCTGCATGCCTCTACCATCGCCACATTTGCTCTGAAATGTTCATTAAAATCCATTAATGGTGGTGGGATACATAAAAAAGTAGTTCCATAACAGCATGTTAGTTCAGATTCTCCACTATTGTACCATCATTAACATCTCGTATGTTGTAGTCATGGCGACGGATGCCTGGTTCCGTTCACCACCGCTGTAAAGAAATCACAGTCAGGTTTCTTTACCATGAACCATAGTTTCACATCAAAGCCAAAGTCTAAAACCTTGTACTATGCAAAGAATTTTGAAACATCTGTGGAATATTATAAGATTATATTATTAAAAATGCACACAATAAAATTATTATTACACATTAAAATATTACAAACTAGATATTAGAAGATATTTGGGTATTTCTTTTAATAGACTATTCACAATTCTGGACATTATAGGGGGGGGGGGGGGGGCTGAAGATAGATGGCTGGAAGGTCACCAATTTGATCCCCTGAACTGACAGGACATGACTCAAATTACGTGGCCACTTAGGGCCCCACCACCACCAGGGTGCCCCCAAGAGCACCAAGCTATCATGATAAAAAATACATATTTTTAAAATAACATTGAATAATAAAGCAAAACGGTATCACACAGATAAACACCATTTTTATATGAATTTATTTTCATAGTTGGGACTAGCTTAATCACTTCCAGCTGCTGGCTGCTGCCACTCTTGGGCACCAGGGCTGCCCGGTGCTGTGGGCATGTGTGTATCTACATTTCACAGCATGGATGTAAAATATGAAAATTATAAATATTATTGATTATTAATCATTGCTAACAGTGATTTGATTTGAATGCTGAATTATATAAACAGTGATCTTTATAACACTCAAAAAAGAACCTCTCTTACACCCTCAATACACTCATACCCCTGTATAAACACTAACACACACACTGTACTCCAGCAGGCCTGCAGCAGAGTGGCTGGATCAAACACACACTCGTCCTGGATGTCTCAGAGAAGACAGCTGCTTCGAGGATCATGAGGCGCACACACACACACACACACACGCACACACACACACACCCACGGCAACCCCACTGCCGCCTTGCGCTCCTCTCTACATCTCCACCGCCACACACACTCTCTATAATGAGGCCTCTGGGAGCCGAGGTGTGTGGGTATTAGGTGTGTGTGTGTGTGTGTGAGACAGCAGGGGAAAGTCTTTGTTGCTTGTCGGTGTGTATTGTGGGTGAGTGTGACTAAGAGAGGAAGAAAATGCTCTCTCCATCTCCTTACCGTCTGTGTCCCGCCAGGCTAGTGCAGATTAACTTCACCAGAGGTCTCCCAGAATGCCGTTTTCAAGCGGAGAAAAGTTGAAGGTAAACATGTGTGTGTGCGTGTGTGTGTGTGTGTGTGTGTGTGTGTGTGTGTGTGTGTTGATATGAGCGCAAAACTGAAACACCTACAGAGCAGATAAATCTAGGTATTATATCATCAATGCCGGAATAAACCCTAATACACTATTTTGGACAAAAGTATTGGGACACCTGCTCATTTATTGTTTCTTCTAAAATTAAGGGGATTAAAAAGAGCTGATCCTGCTTTTGTTGAAGTAATTGTCTCTACTGTCCAGGGAAAAGGCTTTCTTCTAGATTTTGAAGGAGGATTGCTGTGAGGATTTGATTGCATTCGGCAAGAAGAGCCTTTGTTACTGAGGTCAGGATGTTGGATGATGATCACCTTGCCATCTCATCCCCAAATCCCCAACTTATCCCATAACTACTGGATGGAGCTCCACCACCATCATTCCAGAGAAAACAGTTCTTCCACTGCTCAACAGTTCAATGCTGGGGGGCTTTATACCCCTCCAGAGCATTGATTATCACAAGGGTAATTATTAACATATATTTCTCCAACCTCTGTAACATTACAATACTGTAACACTATACTCTCCAACCTCTGTAACACCACAATACTGTAACACTACACTCTCCAACCTCTGTAACATTACACTCTTCTACCTCTGTAACATTACAATACTGTAACACTACACTCTCCTACCTCTGTAACACCACAATACTGTAACACTACACTCTCCTACCTCTGTAACACCACAATACTGTAACACTACACTCCCCTACCTCTGTAACACCACAATACTGTTACACTACACTCTCCAACCCCTGTAACGCCACAATACTGTAACACTACACTCTCCTACCTCTGTAACACCACAATACTGTAACACTACACTCTCCAACCCCTGTAACACCACAATACTGTAACACTACACTCTCCTACCTCTGTAACATTACAATACTGTAACACTACACTCTCCAACCTCTGTAACATTACAATACTGTAACACTACACTCTCCAACCTCTGTAACACCACAATACTGTAACACTACACTCTCCTATCTCTGTAACACCACAATACTGTAACACTACACTCTCCTACCTATGTAACATTACAATACTGTAACACTACACTCGCCAACCTCTGTAACACCACAATACTGTAACACTACACTCTCCTACCTCTGTAACATTACACTCTCCTACCTCTGTAACATTACAATACTGTAACATTACACTCTCCAACCCCTGTAACACCACAATACTGTAACACTACACTCTCCTACCTCTGTAACACCACAATACTGTAACACTACACTCTCCTACCTCTGTAACACCACAATACTGTCACACTACACTCTCCTACCTCTGTAACATTACAATACTGTAACACTACACTCTCCTACCTCTGTGACATTACAATACTGTAACACTACACTCTCCTACCTCTGTAACATTACACTCTCCTACCCTTTGTAACATTACAATACTGTAACACTACACTCTCTTACCTCTGTAACATTACACTCTCCTACCTCTGTAACATTACAATACTGTAACATTACACTCTCCAACCCCTGTAACACCACAATACTGTAACACTACACTCTCCTACCTCTGTAACACCACAATACTGTAACACTACACTCTCCTACCTCTGTAACACCACAATACTGTCACACTACACTCTCCTACCTCTGTAACACCACAATACTGTAACACTACACTCTCCTACCTCTGTAACACCACAATACTGTAACACTACACTCTCCAACCTCTGTAACACCACAATACTGTCACACTACACTCTCCTACCTCTGTAACATTACAATACTGTAACACTACACTCTCCTACCTCTGTAACATTACAATACTGTCACACTACACTCTCCTACCTCTGTAACATTACAATACTGTAACACTACACTCTCCTACCTCTGTAACATTACAATACTGTCACACTACACTCTCCTACCTCTGTAACATTACACTCTCCTACCCTCTGTAACATTACAATACTGTCACACTACACTCTCCTACCTCTGTAACATTACAATACTGTAACACTACACTCTCCTACCTCTGTGACATTACAATACTGTAACACTACACTCTCCTACCTCTGTAACATTACACTCTCCTACCCTTTGTAACATTACAATACTGTAACACTACACTCTCTTACCTCTGTAACATTACACTCTCCTACCTCTGTAACACCACAATACTGTAACACTACACTCTCCTACCTCTGTAACACCACAATACTGTCACACTACACTCTCCTACCTCTGTAACATTACAATACTGTAACACTACACTCTCCTACCTCTGTAACATTACAATACTGTCACACTACACTCTCCTACCTCTGTAACATTACAATACTGTAACACTACACTCTCCTACCTCTGTGACATTACAATACTGTAACACTACACTCTCCTACCTCTGTAACATTACACTCTCCTACCCTTTGTAACATTACAATACTGTAACACTACACTCTCTTACCTCTGTAACATTACACTCTCCTACCTCTGTAACATTACAATACTGTAACATTACACTCTCCAACCCCTGTAACACCACAATACTGTAACACTACACTCTCCTACCTCTGTAACACCACAATACTGTAACACTACACTCTCCTACCTCTGTAACACCACAATACTGTCACACTACACTCTCCTACCTCTGTAACACCACAATACTGTAACACTACACTCTCCTACCTCTGTAACACCACAATACTGTAACACTACACTCTCCAACCTCTGTATCACCACAATACTGTCACACTACACTCTCCTACCTCTGTAACATTACAATACTGTAACATTATACTCTCCAACCTCTGTAACACCACAATACTGTAACACTACACTCTCCAACCTCTGTAACATTACACTCTTCTACCTCTGTAACATTACAATACTGTAACACTACACTCTCCTACCTCTGTAACACCACAATACTGTAACACTACACTCTCCTACCTCTGTAACACCACAATACTGTAACACTACACTCCCCTACCTCTGTAACACCACAATACTGTTACACTACACTCTCCAACCCCTGTAACGCCACAATACTGTAACACTACACTCTCCTACCTCTGTAACACCACAATACTGTAACACTACACTCTCCAACCCCTGTAACACCACAATACTGTAACACTACACTCTCCTACCTCTGTAACATTACAATACTGTAACACTACACTCTCCAACCTCTGTAACATTACAATACTGTAACACTACACTCTCCAACCTCTGTAACACCACAATACTGTAACACTACACTCTCCTATCTCTGTAACACCACAATACTGTAACACTACACTCTCCTACCTATGTAACATTACAATACTGTAACACTACACTCGCCAACCTCTGTAACACCACAATACTGTAACACTACACTCTCCTACCTCTGTAACATTACACTCTCCTACCTCTGTAACATTACAATACTGTAACATTACACTCTCCAACCCCTGTAACACCACAATACTGTAACACTACACTCTCCTACCTCTGTAACACCACAATACTGTAACACTACACTCTCCTACCTCTGTAACACCACAATACTGTCACACTACACTCTCCTACCTCTGTAACATTACAATACTGTAACACTACACTCTCCTACCTCTGTGACATTACAATACTGTAACACTACACTCTCCTACCTCTGTAACATTACACTCTCCTACCCTTTGTAACATTACAATACTGTAACACTACACTCTCTTACCTCTGTAACATTACACTCTCCTACCTCTGTAACATTACAATACTGTAACATTACACTCTCCAACCCCTGTAACACCACAATACTGTAACACTACACTCTCCTACCTCTGTAACACCACAATACTGTAACACTACACTCTCCTACCTCTGTAACACCACAATACTGTCACACTACACTCTCCTACCTCTGTAACACCACAATACTGTAACACTACACTCTCCTACCTCTGTAACACCACAATACTGTAACACTACACTCTCCAACCTCTGTATCACCACAATACTGTCACACTACACTCTCCTACCTCTGTAACATTACAATACTGTAACACTACACTCTCCTACCTCTGTGACATTACAATACTGTAATACTACACTCTCCTACCTCTGTAACATTACACTCTCCTACCCTTTGTAACATTACAATACTGTAACACTACACTCTCTTACCTCTGTAACATTACACTCTCCTACCTCTGTAACATTACAATACTGTAACATTACACTCTCCAACCCCTGTAACACCACAATACTGTAACACTACACTCTCCTACCTCTGTAACACCACAATACTGTAACACTACACTCTCCTACCTCTGTAACATTACAATACTGTCACACTACACTCTCCTACCTCTGTAACATTACAATACTGTCACACTACACTCTCCTACCTCTGTAACATTACAATACTGTCACACTACACTCTCCTACCTCTGTAACATTACACTCTCCTACCCTCTGTAACATTACAATACTGTCACACTACACTCTCCTACCTCTGTAACATTACAATACTGTAACACTACACTCTCCTACCTCTGTGACATTACAATACTGTAACACTACACTCTCCTACCTCTGTAACATTACACTCTCCTACCCTTTGTAACATTACAATACTGTAACACTACACTCTCCTACCTCTGTAACATTACACTCTCCAACCCCTGTAACACCACAATACTGTAACACTACACTCTCCTACCTCTGTAACACCACAATACTGTCACACTACACTCTCCTACCTCTGTAACATTACAATACTGTAACACTACACTCTCCTACCTCTGTAACATTACAATACTGTCACACTACACTCTCCTACCTCTGTAACATTACAATACTGTAACACTACACTCTCCTACCTCTGTAACACCACAATACTGTAACACTACACTCTCCTACCTCTGTAACATTACACTCTCCTACCTCTGTAACATTACAATACTGTAACACTACGGTCTCCAACCTCTGTAACAATATTCTCTTAGTTCTAGTGGAAGAATTTCTGCTGAAGGCCATCAATGTAAATAAATAAAAGTCCAAACAGAAAGTCTGTTCTTTTTATGAAAAACATGATCTGTTTAGCAATAAGAGGAGTTTTAAAATGTGCAGTGAACAGATAAGGTTTACCTGGAGCTTTGCTTCTGGACCGCCTAATCTGTAGACCATTCTGTTCAGTCCGTCCACGTTTCACTTCTGTTTCTCAAACAAAAAAAAGACAGTGGACATGGTGTGATAGAGCAGAACGTTTCTTTGTCTTCTGAATTAAATGATTGATTAATGATTGATTCACAGAGTTCAACTGATGCAACGAGACAAGAAACTTTGGAAAAATTGATTTTGGTGAGAAAAAGCCTGAAACTTCTGATAGTTGAAAAAAAAAGGAAGAACAAAAGTTGGCCTGGAGCTACAATTCAGTTTTGATAGTGCTGATATGAAAGCTACAACAAAAGTAAAAACCCAGACAATTCAATACAGTGTTCCGAGGATGAAGGGAGGAGAAATGAAAGGATGGATCAGGAGAATCTATCTTAAGTTTTATATTGCATAGCCTCCGGTCGTGTAGCAGGTTTGGTGGCTCAAGTATGAAAACTTGTTTCTTTTTTTTTAAGGAATGGATGCATATGGGAGTTTGATCAAATGAAACAGAGAAGTGAAACTATCAGATCAGCTGTTTTGCTTTTTGGCTGATCCACTGTGCTGCAGTCTGAGGAATCGTGTTATCATGCCAGGGCTGAACTGTTTCGCATCCATAGCGATGAAGCTGAAGGCTGAAACTAAGCACACACACATTATTGAAAACCCTGGTGTGGTAGCTCCACCTTGCTTGTGTACTGTTTGAGAATGCAGCAGGTTTGGCGATGCTTGGCTGTGCAATTTCAGTGATTTTGAGGAGTTTAGCGACCTGATGGGAAGAAACCCACTGAAAAAGGCTTCAGCTATTATAAATACAAGGTTTCTAATAAAGTGGCCAGTGAGTGTTCTTGTTTATGGTTGGTGTGGTGCAACAGATAAGAATGTCCACTAAATGCCGTAAATGTAATTTTGTTTGTCGGATTATTCCATTTTTCTCCAAGTTTGGGGGAAATTGTAGCTCCCTCTTAGCATTAGCAACACTCCCGAGGATTTAACACACGTCTCCTACAATACAAGTAAAGCCAGCCACCGCCTCTTTCCCAACTGCCACCACTGCAGCATCACCGGACAGCTCGGATTACATGGATTACCCAGAGAGCACAGTCTTATTACAGCGCATTAGACCACTGAGGCACTCTGAGTATATAAATAAGGTGTTTCTAATACAGTGACCAGTGAGTGAACATACAGCTTAGGTGTTTCTAATAAAGTGGCCAATGAGGTGAAGCACAAAGAAGGTGTTTCTAATAAAGTGGCCAGTGTGTGAAAGTACAAGGAAGGTGTTTCTAATAAAGTGACCAGTGAGTGAACGTACAGCTTAGGTGTTTCTAATAAAGTGGCCAATGAGGTGAAGCACAGAGAAGGTGTTTCTAATAAAGTGGCCAGTGTGTGAAAGTACAAGGAAGGTGTTTCTAATAAAGTGGCCAGTGTGTGAACATACAGCTTAGGTGTTTCTAATAAAGTGGCCAATGAGGTGAAGCACAAATAAAGTGTTTCCAATAAAGTGGCCAGTGTGTGAAAGCACAAGATAGGTGTTTCTAATAAAGTGGCCAATGAGGTGAAGTACAAAGAAGGTGTTTCTAATAAAGTGGCCAGAGGGATGAAATACAAGGTGAGAGGTTTCTAAAAAGGGGCAAATGAGGGTACAGGGTAGGTGTTTCCAATAAAGTGTCCCCAGATTGGAAGTACATCGTGGTTCTTCAGTATGTTGAGGTCAGATCATGTGGTGAACTTTGAGATGTTGTTCATTCCTGAAGAACCGAGTCAGATCTTGTGAAGCGGGAGATTGACGTCCCTACCTGAGGCTGTGAGCAGGACACAGCTCTGTGAAGCTGGAGCAGGAATCAGACAGTCGGATGCTCATGAGAGCCGGTTTGTTTTGATGATGTCACCAGGCGTTTAGAGCCAAACATTGTGACTCGACTTTTGCATTCATTTCCCCAAAGGAAATTAAAACATAAACTTCATCACAACACCGTATCGGTGGCGATCAATGATTAATAGACCCAAATTTACATCTCAGAAAAAAATAAGCTAGTTGCTTTTTGAAAGTTCTGGTGGTTCACAGCGATGATCAGCGCGATGCACAGGCCGAGGACAGTCGGTGAGTTGTAGAGAAACGTTTGGAGGATTAGAGTTTTAAACAGAGGGATGAGTAAGGAGGGATTTGGGTGGTGTGGACATAAAGAAGATTGTGTCTTGCTCTGATATTGAATCTCAAATTCGCCTCTAGTAGAAGAAACAGTGTGAAATGAAATCAGCAGAGGTCTGAGAAGGGGAAGGGCAGATGAAAAACAAAAGCACAGCGAGGAGTTTATCGATGCAATAAGAAGAATGAGCCTCAGGGAAGCCTGAAGCTCCATAGCAGGTTTGGCCTTTGGATGTACTGGAAGTGTTACATAACGGGTCATCGGCCCAAATTGAGCTGTGTGCGGATGAAGAAGCTGGATCGTTGGACTAGATAGTAAGGGTGTGAAGAGGAACACGAGGGCAGTGATTCAGCAGCACCAGTGCGGGAATATTGAGGCAGATTACAATAAATGATATTTTACTTCAACCAGAGTGAAACGCTGCCGCTCTCAGAGACGCTGCCTTTATCTCCTTATTTCACCCAGTCTGAATCGCTCCTCCATTCAGACTGATGGTATTCAGTGTGCGCCATGCCAGTGGCACCGTCCACCACCCAAATCAGACCAGGTGGACAGAAACTGACCACTGATAAACCAAGCTGATAAATACAAACTACAAAGTAGGTGTTTCCAATAAAGTGACTAGTGAGGAAGCACAGGAGTAGGGGTTTCTAATAAAGTGGCCAGCAAAGATGCACAAGAGTAGGGTTTCTAATAAAGTGGCCAGTGAGGAAGCACAAGAGTAGCTGTTTCTAATAAAGTGGCCAGTGAGGAAGCACAAGAGTAGCTGTTTCTAATAAAGTGGCCAGTGAGGAAGCACAAGAGTAGCTGTTTCTAATAAAGTGGCCAGTGAGGAAGCACAAGAGTAGCTGTTTCTAATAAAGTGGCCAGTGAAGAAGCACAAGAGTAGGGGTTTCTAATAAAGTGGCCAGTGAGGAAGCACAAGAGTAGGGGTTTCTAATAAAGTGGCCAGTGAGGAAGCACAAGAGTAGCTGTTTCTAATAAAGTGGCCAGTGAGGAAGCACAAGAGTAGGGGTTTCTAATAAAGTGGCCAGTGAAGAAGCTCAAGAGTAGGGGTTTCTAATAAAGTGGCCAGTGAAGAAGCTCAAGAGTAGGGGTTTCTAATAAAGTGGCCAGTGAAGAAGCTCAAGAGTAGGGGTTTCTAATAAAGTGGCCAGTGAAGAAGCTCAAGAGTAGGGGTTTCTAATAAAGTGGCCAGTTATAAAAGTGACCAGTTAGATGCAACATATTTAGAAATGAGTCAGAGTTTAGGTCTTTTATACAGTCATGGTTAATTTTCATATTTTGGTTAGATGAATAGAACCGCAGCGTGGCAAGGACACATTAATAAAACACTGTGCTTGGATTAACTCTATAGCTGGCTTAGTCAAACACACTGGAGGAGATGAAAAGGTCCTACAAGGACACTTCTGTGGAGAGGTGCTAGCCTCCATAATGCATACTTTTAATCATGACTTTAGATTTATGTTCATGAGCAAACATGCAGGAAATGAAGGAATGATAAAAATGTAATAAAAATATGACAAAAGATGAACCTGCTGCATTATTTTTTTCCCTTCGGTTGTTTGTCTCGACCGTGTCAGCCTTGTAATTAGCATTAAAATTAAAATTGCAGAGTGCTGTATCCATGGCAACACGACCAAACAGTCGAGCAACTAGCTTATTTTTTTCTGAGATGTAAATTTGGGTCTATTAATCATTGATCGCCACCGATACGGTGTTGTGATGAAGTTTATGTTTTAATTTCCTTTGGGGAAATGAATGCAAAAGTCGAGGCACAATGTTTGGCTCTAAACGCCTGGTGACATCATCAAAACAAACCGGCTCTCATGAGCATCCGACTGTCTGATTCCCGCTCCAGCTTCACAGAGCTGTGTCCTGCTCACAGCCTCAGGTAGGGACGTCAATCTCCCGCTTCACAAGATCTGACTCGGTTCTTCAGGAATTAACATCTCAAAGTTCATCACATGATCTGACCTCAACATACTGAAGAACCACGATGTACTTCCAATCTGGGGACACTTTATTGGAAACACCTACCCTGTGCTTCCATTCACTGGACACTTTATTAGAAACACCTAGACTGTGCTTCCTTTCACTGGACACTTTATTAGAAACACCTAGACTGTATGTTCACTCACTGGCCACTTTATTAGAAACCTCCTACCTTGTACCAACACTGACTAGATAATTTTTAGAAACACCTACCCTGTACCCTGTGTGGCCACTGTATTAGAAACACCTACACTGTATGTTCACTCACTGGCCACTTTATTAGAAACACCTACACTGTATGTTCACTCACTGGCCACTTTATTAGAAACACCTAGACTGTATGTTCACTCACTGGCCACTTTATTAGAAACAGCTAGACTGTGTGTTCACTCACTGGCCACTTTATTAGAAACACCTGCACTGTATGTTCACATTCTGGCCACTTTATTAGAAACACCTACACTGTGCTTCCATATACTGGCTACTGTATCAGAAAAATCTTACCCCGTACTTCATCTCACTGGCCACTTTACTAGAAACACTGAGTTGTGCTTCTGCTAACTGGCCACTTTATTGGAAACCCCTACTCTTGTGCCTCCATTTACTGGTTTACTATTTACCCACTCACCTACAAACTGAGCATCAACAGAAGCTACAGTCTCTGACTGCACACCAGCGAGGTGGAGCTACAAAACAGGGGCGTTTCTGTGGCCACTTGTGTGGAGTAAAGGCTGTGATTGACAAAACGGGTTCTTGTCTGAGCTGCTGCACAACAGAAGCACTGTTGTCTTAAAATTAGCAACAGTGTTTGCCGTGCGGGGCATTCTAATGACTTCCTGCGGTAAACATCTGAAACCCATCTGGGTGAAATAGCACGGGCCAAACCTGGAGAAAAAGGCTTGCATATTGAAATTGAAAGGCATGAAATTAATATTTACATTGAGAGCAGAGAGTGACAGAAAGCAGGGATTTGTTCAGTAGCGCAGATGAAGGGCTTTCATTCGGAGAGAGAGATGGGAAATATGGAAATTTTGACGGCGGAGCAGGTGGGTGAGCGAACGCTGAGCCGAATGCTAAACGTTAAATCCGGAAATGACCCGTCTGGAAATAGTCTGGGGGCGAGTGTTTGGGTGCCGCGTGGGGAGACGACTGGTAAATGTCATTAAGACAATGTTTCCTACAAACAAACAGACAGAACACGAGGCCACAGACAGCCTCGATACAAATAATGAGGTTGAAATGCACAGTGTGGCCGAGTTCCCTCACATCCACAGAATGTTCTGGAAACCAATTGATGACTCATAGTGTTGTCTGGACCACTGTGGACATAAAAACCTCCTAAATACTGAGAAGAAAATAAGAAGGTGATGGATAATGTGGCCCGCTATCCTTGTGCTTCCTCACTGGCCACTTTATCAGAAACCCCTACTCCTGTGCTTCCATACTGGCCACTTTATTAGAAACCCCTACTCTTGTACTTCCTCACTTGCCACTTTATTAGAAACACCTATTCTTGTTCTTCCTCACTGGCCACTTTATTAGAAACACCTACTCCTGTGCTTCCTCACTGGCCATTTTAATAGAAACCCCTACTTCTGTGCTTCCTCACCGGCCACTTTATCAGAAACCCCTACTCCTGTGCTTCCATACTGGCCACTTTATTAGAAAACCGCTATCCTTGTGCTTCCTCACTGGCCACTTTATTAGAAACGTCTACTCTTGTGCTTCATTACTGGCCACTTTATTAGAAACCCCAACTCGTGTGCTTCATTACTGGCCACTTTATTAGAAACGTCTACTCTTGTGCTTCCATACTGGCCACTTTATTAGAAACCCCTACTCTTCTGCTTAATTACTGGCCACTTTATTAGAAACCCCTACTCTTGTGCTTCCTCACTGGCCACTTTATTAGAAACCCCTTCTTCTGTGCTTCCTCACTGGCCACTTTATTAGAAACCCCTACTTCTGTGCTTCCTCACTGGCCACTTTATTAGAAACCCCTACTCTTGTGCTTCCTCACTGGGCACTTTATTGGAAACCCCTATTCTTGTGCTTCCTCACTGGCC
>NC_132891.1:2472268-2479768 GCF_030463535.1 Salminus brasiliensis
AGACGAAGTGTCCACAAACTTTTCCAGACTTTCTAGGGCCTATTTAATATTGTTCTTCTCTGAAGCTAGGCTACTGGCCACTACAAGGGAGGGGGTTTCTGATAAAGTGGCCAGGCAGGGAGGGTGAGTGCACTTCAAATAGCGCAATCATTTCCTTTCCTACTTCAGTAGCTGCATAAATAATCAGTTATTAGTGAGTGAGATCCATAGTGCTCCATGACTATCACTTCATTCTCTCTCCAGCAAGAACGAGTGCAGCCACTCATCTCTCCCTGCAGGCAGCGGAGGGAGTCCAATTCATTGTGTGCTGATAGGCTGAGTCAGCGATGTGTTACACAGGGAAAGCGAGGGGGGAGGATTCTGCTCTCTTCCTCAACTCTGTTCTTTCTCCCTCGCCTCTCTCCCCGCGCTCCATTAGAGCAGCCCTCTCCCCGCGAAGCCTAGCATTATCCCCGGCCTGTCTGTCTGCTCAACTAAGCTTTAAAAAGGCCCGAGACGCACAAGTGGCTCCGCTGGCTGGAGCTGGTGACATTTCAGCTGGAGATGTGTTTTTTCTCTTCCTCCGTTAATGTTCTCCTGATGGGACTTCGCCTGGGTCCCGAACCGAAAGACCGAGCACAAAAAGACAGGCCCACCACTCATTCCCCTCATCTTCCGCCTCTCCCACCCCGCTACGAGGGACCTTAAGCCCTGGAGGCCTGGAGAGACGGCCACGTCCAGCTGGAAACAGAGCCACGCTACCAAATGTCCAAATGTTTGCAGACACCCCTTTTAATGACGTGAAAGGCATTCAGCTACTTTAAGAATGTATTTATTAAATACACCACGTGTCCAAATGTTTGCGGACACCCCTTCTAATAAATGCATTCAGCTACTTTAAGAATGCATTTATTAAGTACACCACATGTCCAAATGTTTGCGGACACCCCTTCTTATGAATGCATTCAGCAACTTTGACGTTCCCCCATTGAGCACTGCCAATGGACCACATGAACCTAATGCCAGGCGTGGGCTAGTAGAGGGGTGTATATAAAGCCCCCCAGCAGCATTGAGCTGTGGAGCAGTGGAAGAGCTGTGTTCTCTGGAATGATGGATGAGCTGGGATGGTGATAATCCAACATCCTGACCTCACTAAAGGATCACTGAATGCAATCAATCAAATCCTTACAGCAATGTTGTCCAAAATCTAGTAGAACACCTTAATTAATCCCTGGACAGTAGAGACAGTTACCCCAACAAAAGCAGGATCAACTCTTTTTAATCCCCTTGATTTCAAAAGAAACAAGGAATGAGAAGGTGTCCGAATACTTTAGTCAACATCTAAATAATAATAATAAATATAACTAGTTGCAATGTACTTTCTCTTTCTCAGGGTAGCATCTCTTTGGGAATCCTAGCCACGGATTGGCTGTGGCATCACCAGGGATACGACCCACAACATCCCGATGATTACCCACACTTAGACAGCTGCTCCACCATAACCTCTGCATTTTAATTACATTATTAAATTGAGTATTCAGTATAAACAGTAAACAACCTAATAGCCCACTGATAGCCCATAATAATACACAGCTTTAGCAGCAAATTGAATACAGGTACCTATGATGCAACTGGTCAATTGTGCAGAAAGCAATGAGCTTCCGTTTGTAAATGTTATCCTAGATGGTAGGTGTTTCCAATAAAATGGCCAGGGAAAATGGCCAGGAAAGAGAATAAAAAAGGTGTTTATTTAACGGTACAGTCAACTATTCCCCAAATTGTCCCCAACTACAGCATTTTTATCATCTGTCCTCTGTTGTCTTCTCAATCCTTCCCGAAAATAGGAACGCCGTAGAGGGAGTGAGCATCTCTCCCATTCTTGGACAGCATTCACAGCCTCCTCCTCCTCCTCGCCAAAAAATGACCAAAGGAAAAAACAGAAGAGCCTGAAAGTGAAGAGGGAAGCGGATCTCTCCGTTTGGGGAAATTGTATTTTTCATTTTTTTCCTGCACCGCCCTGCTTATCGACACTCCACTATTATCTCCCCCCGTTTCCCTCCGAGCAGGGAGAACATCCATTTGTATTGAGGCAATCAGCCGCTCCATCTCTAAGGGGACAAAGTGAACTGGCGAATTACCTTCAGAAAGTTTTCACAGTGCCAGTGCATATTGAAAAAGTACCGTGGTTTGATTCCTGGCTCCGCTTCAATTGGCCGGGAATGCTATATATAAATTCGGAAACTGGACCGCTTTAAATTTCAGCTTCTAGCAGATTTTCACCCCTAAATGATCTGCCCTCAAACTGTTTCCAGTGTATTCAGCAGTTCCTGTAACGTCTCTGTGATGTTCAAGCATGCCGTTAGTGTTCAAAAGTTTAGACACACATCTACTTATGGAGGTTTTTTTTTTTCTTATGCTTCGCTCCGCTTAGACTTCAGACACTTCTGGAGTTATTCAGACACCCAGTAATGCCATCCCATAAACCCTCCTGCTGCATTCTCACGGATACTATTCCAGCATAACTAAAGATGATCCACATTAGCCAAATGATCCACATCTCCCAAAATGGTCTAAATCTACTTTGTAGATTATTATCACATATTTAAATTATATTCAATAAAAAAAACGATTAAGGTCTCCAGGAGGAGTCTGCAGGGATGCTTTTCGAATGAGAATGAAAAGGAGTAAAAGATCCATGTATACAGTTAGTCACAGGCTTGCAAACAAGGAAAATGTGTATATATGTATATGATTCATCCTGGGTACAGAATGTGTTTTAGTGGATAATGAATCATTCTTAGAAGATACTGAATAATTCATAGTGGATACTGAATAATTCATAGTGGATACTGAATCATTCATAGTGGATACTGAATAATTCATAGTAGATACTGAATCATACAGTGGATACTAAAGAATTCATAGTAGATACTGAATCATACAGTGGATACTAAAGAATTCATAGTATATACTGAATCATACAGTGGATACTAAAGAATTCATAGTAGATACTGAATCATACAGTGGATACTAAAGAATTCATAGTAGATACTGAATGATACAGTGATACTAAAGAATTCATAGAGGATACTGAATAATTCATAGTGGATACTGAATCATTCATAGTGGATACTGAATCATTCATAGTGCATACTGAATAATTCATCATTGATACTGAATCATTCATAGTAGATACTGAATCATACAGTGATACTAAAGAATTCATAGTAGATACTGAATCATACAGTGGATACTAAATAATTCATAGTAGGTACTGAATAATTCATAGGGAATCCTAAATAATCTATAGTGGATACTAAATAATTCAAAGTGAATACTGAATAATCCATGGTAGATACTGAGTGATTCATAGTGGAAACTGAATAATTCATAGGGGGTCCTAAATAATGTATAGTGGATACTGAATCATTCATAGTAGATATTGAATCATTAATAGTGGATACTGAATCATTCGTAGTAGATATTGAATCATTCATAGTAGATATTGAATCATTAATAGTGGATACTGAATCATTCATAGTAGATATTGAATCATTAATAGTGGATACTGAATCATTCATAGTAGATATTGAATCATTCATAGCGTGTACAGAATGTTTTTTAGTGGATATTGAATAATTCTTAGTAGATACTGAATAATCCATAGTGCATCCTGAATCATTTATAGTGCATCCTGAATCATTCATAGTGGATACTGAATCATTCATAGTAGATATTGAATCATTAATAGTGGATACTGAATCATTCATAGTAGATATTGAATCATTCATAGCGTGTACAGAATGTTTTTTAGTGGATATTGAATAATTCTTAGTAGATACTGAATAATCCATAGTGCATCCTGAATCATTCATAGTGGATCCTGAATCATTCATAGTGGATCCTGAATCATTCATAGTGAATCCTGAATCATTCATAGTGGATCCTGAATCATTCATAGTGGGTACACAATAAGTTATTGGAGAAACTAAAGGGTGTAACAGCTTGTGTACTAAAGGTGTTCACTCATCAGAAAGCACAGCAGTATTAAACAGCGGGTGCATTTGTTCCTTTTCTTGCTTTGCCACTAATCCCTCTCCTCCGACTCCCTTCATCCTCCTGTTATCCCCAGGATCCTCTCAGATTTTCTCATTCCTGTCATTCCTGCGTGTCTTTTCCAAGAGAAAAGTGACAGGCCTCCCAGCTTTCCCCCAGACATCCCTGCACAACACTCAAACACTCAAACACTGAAAACCCAACAGAGCCCCCCCAATCCCCCACCCCCCCACCACCACCACCGCCCCTCTTCCTCCTCCAAACCACGCATTTCTAACCGCCTTCCATCCCGCCATCCCTCAGCCTGTCACTGCCTCTCTTCCTCTTCTTGTCACGCCGCTCTCCCCCTCTTCGTCTGATATTCAGCGCAGTGATGTGCGTTTGAAGCGCTGCCTGTCTTTGTTGCACATCAGCTCCTCGACATGTAATGCAGTCGTAAATCACGGTGTGATGTATTTAAAGATGAGGTCAACTGCTTTCCAAACAAGCCTTCTGTGAGGATGTGAAAGAGAATATCTGGGAAATGGGATCGTCTTGACAAGCAAACTGTCACAGGAAGAAAGTTCTGCCTCACCCCGGCTTGTCTACACCACCTTTTCAAGTCCTCCACTTGATGAAGCATTTATAGCTTTGTGACAACGGCAGCATATTCATGCTGAGACGGATCCCTCCTCCTCCACCCGATAGGCCCCACCAGCGTGGAGAAGAAGAGGCGCTCAGTTCTCCCTGTTCTGACACCTAATCTGATCGCCTAATTCACAGAACCTGTAGAAATCTACTTCAGTGTGATTCTCTAAGTTCTAAACTTCTAGTTTCTCCTGCTTGTGTTGGATGAACTCTATAATGTCCAGAGAAGAAGAAGACTTCCTGCTAGATTTTGGAGAAGGAGCATTGCTGTGAGGATTTGGTTGCATTCAGCGATAAGAGCGTTTGTTAGGGAGGTCAGGATGCTCATCATCCTCAACACATCCCAATCAAAAGTACTGGATGGAGCTCCATCACCACCATCATTCCAGAGAACACAGCTCCTCCACTGCTGGAGGCTCTATTGGTTCATTCAATAAAACACACGTACCGTTAAAACACTTATCATTATTAATCCAATAATAATCTGCTAAAAGTATCAATTACGCTTCAGCTGACCACAACCGCCAAGACTGGAGGCTTCTGGGTACTTCACACAAGCAGGTTTCTGAAAACAAATGTAGGGCACACCATCCAGCAGGATGTGCTCAGCTCTGAAGGAAGCCTTTCAGTGTGAAATGTTTTTAATATTCATGAAATGAATCAAAATGTTTATAAAAACCTACATGAAACCATACCATTACAGTACCTGTACATTTTGAGTGCCAGCAAGACCCAATATCCACTATATATATATATAGAAGAAGAGTATATCAGTATATTTGTATGTATATATATACAAATATCCACATATATATATATATATATGTGTGTGTATATATAGTATATGTATATATATATAGTGGCCCAGAAAAATGGTTCTGATAGTTAGATTTTAGTTTTTTTTTTTGTAGATAAATTAAAATTAAATTAAAATTTATATCGATACAAATGGAAAACATGTATATTGTTTCTGTAAACCACAATTTTTTATTTATCTACAAAAAAGACGAAAATCTAACTATCAGAACCATTTTTCTGGGTCTCAGTAGGATGCAGAAATCCAGGTCACTTACTTTCTCACACTAGAGCTGTACTAGAATCTACTGAAACAGTGAATATTTGCTTTAATGAAGTTAAGTTTGCATTTAACGTTTTTGGGCCTCATTCAAAAAGCCAAACTGGCTGAAAAACCAAAAATAATCATTACAATCGGTGATAAAACCACTGATTGGATCAATACATTAACTGAATTGTGAAAAATTCAATAAAATATCAATTGTAAAATGTAAAAATTTCATCAGGTGTCACTACCATCACATCCAGCTTTGTGTCGGATGGCGCTGGATCATGGATTTGCACATTTCCTTCCTTTTTTGGCTTTATTTTAAAATCTGAAAAAATGCTGTAATGATATGAACGGTAATGACGAATAAATCTATTTCATAACCAGGAGGAATGCATTATAAAATGACTCACTTTTCCTCACACTGAATATCAAGAGATTGCTCAGCTGTGCTCCCCTTTCGGTCTTCATTTCCATGGATTCAACAAAAACAAGTGTTACCTTTAAACAGTTTCTTACCAAAGTCACAGGCTGATGTGGTAATGATGGTACTGGCACTAATATACAGTATTGTTCAAAAATATGCAAAAGTTATGAATGTAAAATCCAGTGTCTTTTTTGAAGTTATTAAATCTCCCACGTTGGGATTTTTTTTAATTGATACCTTTTTCTTATTTTATTTCATTGAAGCAGTTTCTATAGCGATATATTAGATATTAGATTCAAATTAAACCATCAGTTTGCGTTAATAAAACATTAGGCCTGATTTATGTACATAAATGTGATCCGTTCTGACTGGCTGCCTGATTTCAGGTGAAAAAAGCTAGAAAACACATGGATGACATCATCACACAAATCTTCAAAACAGCAGCTTTACAGGAGCTTTACTTTCAATAGAAGTCAGTGTGGAAAGATTTTGGAAAAAATCATTTTGGGGCATTTCTATTAGTCCATTCATCATGAAAGTTTGACACACAATGTAAAGAACAACCAGGTTCACATTATAGCTGCATTCCAAAGCCTAGCCTACAGTCAAAGTGGGGTGGGTCCTCTAAAAGACCTCTTTTTAGTATCCTATTGGTCATAAGTGGAACCAATGAGGCGGTGTTGCGCTGTCATGGTGTCCAACTTCTTAATTTCTTTCTTTTTAAATTTGTTTGTTGAATTTCTTTTCATTTTCTTCCAATTAAGTGATGCCAATTAACCCATCCCTTCATAGCGCCCCCTAGCACTAGCAACGCTCCCCACACTCGGAAGGAAAGGACTTAACACATGCACACCATCTATTTTCTAACTGCTGCGGCATCACCCAGCTCCACTGCATCAGCTAACAGACTGTTCCGCCCAACATCACTTTAAGAGTGATACGGGGAGAGAGCGCCATCTACCCACCCGGAGTAGAGCACGGTCAATTGTGCTCCCTCTGACTGCGGCCGCTGATGGCAAAGCGGCATTGCTCAGGATTAGAACTTACGACCCCCCGAGCCTTAGTGTGACGAAGGTGAGCCTTCTTCATGTCACATATAATGATGGAAATTGAGCACAGCACTGTGGGTAAGCAAGGGCTGGTAAGGATACATCAGCTGCATCCTTGAAATCGCTAGAAAATGGCCTGCATTTCTAGGCTGTGTTTGGAAGAGCCTTCTGTGACGCAGAAGCCGAAAAATGTGGCCTACCTCGCCTGCAGCCTAGGCTTTGGAGAGCAGCTTATGTCAAAAAGGGAAAAGGGCAACAGAAAATACATGTTTTTCGCGTGACCGTCAAGGTATACTAGT
>NC_132891.1:2484768-2504768 GCF_030463535.1 Salminus brasiliensis
CTAACATTCAGGAGGACATTATGTCATAATTGTCTTTAACACATGCTGTTGCTTCAATGACGTCTCCGTCATTCCCACTCCGGGCCGGAGTGCTGCTGCTGCTACTGCACTATGGAGGTTTGGTGGTGGAGCTGCAGGAGGAGAACCTCTCTCCAGAACTGCTGCTGTGTAACGCTGCAGAACCCATAGAGTCATATTAGTGTAAAATCCTGTAGTATTACTCTACCACCTCAGCCCACATGCTGCTCCACCTTCAGATCAAGCTTCTGGAGCTCTCAGCAATGTGTACAGCTGTCCATGAGGCTCATGGATTGATGCTCATGGAGGTCCCACCTCACAACTTACAGGACTTACAGGATCTGCTGCTAACATTCAGGAGGAACGCCCAGGGTTCCCAGCTACACCAGCTAACAGCTATCGAGTGATGATGGAGAGAGCGCCATCTACCCATCGGAGAGAGAGAGAGCACAGGCAATTGCGGCCTCTCAGACTCCAGCTGCTGATGACAAAGCGGCATGGCTCAGGATTTAAACCTGCAACACCTGACCATAGTGGTATCGTATTAGACCACTGAACCTGATGATCTGATGATGAACAGATGATCCATCTATCAGATGGTCCATTCATCTCCAAACAAAAATTCTTCATACATTCGCACATCTCTATCATAAACATGTTCTTTATGGAAGTGAAGGTTGTCCTTCTATGGCATGGCTCAAGTAACCCTTTGTAGAGTGAATGTGTGAGTGGGAGTGTGGGTGTGTGTAGTATCACGGCTACTCCAGAACAACCTCGGCTGGTTTCTCCTCTGTGTTCTTGGCATTGAGATGAGTAACTATGACCCCTGAAAGTCGGTTAGCGTCGCCGCACTCTGGTTGCGCTGGAGATGCTTCCTGCGAAACCCCAGGGAGCAAATTAACTGAAAAATACAAGAATCCAGATATATCCCACTTCAAAACATCTGGAAATCACAGGCCTGTGTTTGCTATAGGACTTCATATTTCATATCGTAAGGTTTCTGAATTCACAACAACAGTAATGTTTTGTTTTTAAATGACTTCTTCTTCTCCCCTGAGATGTCAGGATCTGATTGAGCTTCAACTTCAGAAACGGTATAGAGTCAGGGTAAAAAAAAGGGAAATGGAATTAAGGAATTCCCTGAAGATCCCCACTTTCCGAACCACCTTTTTTAATGTAAATCACTTTTTTAATCTTCTTCACAATGGTGTCATATATTGTGGCTGACTGGCAGCTGAGATTTCAGGACTACTTGACCTCGTCCTGTTCCTCTCCAAAGTGCTGCGGTCATTGGAGTGTGTTTAGGAGACACACTGCTCAATGCTGAACCCTTAAACACACATTAGCTTTGATTCACTCTTTGAGGCCGTGAAAGCCTCAGCTTTATATTAGTTCCGGTTGTTGGATACGAGTCTGACAACAGAACTGACGGGTTTTGTAGCAACAAGGACATTTTTTACCATTTCAGAACTTCCTGTAGAATTGAAAGCAACATTATGTCATAATTGTCCTTAAATCATGCCGATGCTCCACTTACTGGAACAGATCTCTTCAGATCAAGCTTCTGGAGCTCTCAGCAATGTGTACAGCTGTCCATGAGGGGGTACTCAAAGTGTGATTTGTATTTACTGCAGCGGAGTGAAAGTTAATTACTCTCCACACCTCTAGAGGGAGCCCAAGAGCAAAAAATACCAATTCTTGCATAATGCTGGAATGTTTATTTTATCAATAAATAACTCAGGCACATGCATAACTGATGATATCTTGCACATGAAAGACGTTGGCATAGTGACTAGGTGGTTGTGTCCCATCAAACCAAACCACTGTAGAACACAATAACTATAATTATATCAATACCAACACCTAAAATGCTATGCTATACAATAACTATTAAATAATATCTTGAATCATTTTCTATAACAATATTACTACATTACTCCAAACCTTCTGGGACTTTTTGGAAAAACTGAAGTGATTTTCTAACATCAGTCAAAACCCAGGTATAGTTTTGGAACCTCTTTGAAAAAGTCTGTAGTTCCAGAATTATCAAGGTCATCAAAAGGTTCTGGATTTCTGGAACGGTTCTGGAACTAAAAAGAAATGCCTACATTGATGAGTTCTGGAATTTATAAGCAGAGGTTATAGAACTCCTGAAGAGTTGACCTGGAGAGTCCTGGAACTAGCTATATATATATATATATAAAGGTGTATATATAGGTATAGCTGGGGTTTGACTGATGTTCAAGAATCGCTTGAGGAACTAAAGAGTTCCAGAACCGTGGGCATGTTTGTTGAGGTTCCAGAACCTTTTGAAGATCTGATGAGTTAAAAAATGTAAGTTTTTCAAAGAGGTTCCAAAAGGGTTTTGACTGATTTGTGTGATTGGACCAAAGAGTTGTTTGACTGTGGGCAGGTTTTTATTGGGATCCCAGAACCTTTTGACAACCTGGAGAGTTCTGGAACTAGCTAGATATATAGGTGTAGGTGTAGGTGTATATAGGTGTAGCTGGGGTTTGACTGATGTCAGAAAATCGTATGAAAACCAAAGAGTTCCAGAACTGTAGACAAAATGTTTTTGATGACGGCCCAGAACCTTTTGATGACCTAGAGAGTTCAATACAACATAAACAACAACCACAACAACAACCATAGCAAATGTCATTGTTGATGTTTTTATTGTTACTGTCTTTCTTTGATGCAGTGATTTTTACAGAAAATATAGGTCTCCATTACTGCAGGTCCAGTGGTCATCCTGTCCAGTACACCTTTCTGCTTGTTTTTTTATGTTTTTCATGTTGTCATGTTTTACTACATAATCAATAAACCTCTTTAAAATGCAGCATGCTGTCAGCCTACAAGTCAGTGCCATGTCCTAACATTGCTATTCAGGAGGCGCAGTGGCTGTAAGTCAAATCAGCTCCTCTCAGGCTTGGCGTTCCTCTTGTTTTTTTCAGGTCGGATCAGCCTTGGCTCAGTTCTCCCATTCAATTCAACATTAAAAGTGTGTGTGTGTGTTTTGATATAAACTCAGGGTAGTTTGGAGATCAATAGAGGAGCAGTAGAAGCTGCTGGGTGTCAGTGTTAGTCAGTAAAGTCAGTCAAGCACTGTCCCACCGAGGGCCATTTTATCCCCATTCACTGAAGCACAGCCTCAAAAGAACATTACTGACTGATGCTCTCTCAATCACTCTGTCTGTCCGTGTCTCTCCACCTGCAAAAGTTTGTGGACACCCTTTCTAATGAATGCATTCAGCTACTATAAATTGCACCCATTGCTGACACTGATTTGCAAATGCATACACACACAGCTCGTCTAGTCCCTGTAGAGAAGAAGTACTGCCAATAGAATAGGACTCTCTGGAGCAGATCAATGCTAGAATAATGCCAGACGTGGGCTAGTAGAGGGGTGTATATAAAGCCCCCCATCAGCATTGAGGAGCTGTGGAGCAGTGGAGGAACTGTGTTCTCTGGTACTCTTCGGATGAGTTAGGGAGTTGGAGATGAGGTGATGAGGTGATCATCCAACATCCCGACCTCACTATTAAACGCTCTTGTTGCTGAATGCAATCAATCAAATCCTCACAGCAATGCTCCTTCAAAATCTAGTAGAAAGTCTTCTTCTCTGGACAGTAGAGACAATTACTCCAACAGAAGCAGGATCAGCTCTTTTAATACCCTTAAAAACCCTGTAAATGAGCAGGTGTCCCAATACTTTTGTCTCAATAGTGTTATTATGCTGACCAGCCTTCCTCAAAGACCTTTTGGCCTGGTACAGCAACTAGCAGGAGCATGGCAGCGTAAACCAGAGGAACCAGAGGCTGAAGAACCCCCTAGGCTCTTCTTTGGAGTGCCAGTAGGTTTCAGGGAGGTTTTCGAGGAGGTTCTGCGGACGCGCCATGCTCCAGCATGGAGACGGAAGCTAATTGAGGGTTGCTCCCGCGAATGTCGTGAGGTAATGGCTTTAAAATCACAACAGCTCAAATGCTGGCGTTCATTAAACTGTCAGCAATACGCCTGCCCTTTCCCTCCCACACCTCCGGCAGAGGAACAGCGCATGCGTCGTGGGAGGGATTCGCTGCGGCAGTTCTAGATCGAAGACGACGCCAATGATGATTTTTTTATTTCTTTTTTTCTCCCCATAATTTTATCGTTCAGCAGCATTTCATAAAGTGGACTTCATGACCCGTTAAATTAGCCAGAGTCCCCTCCAAATGAAGCGATTCGCTGAGAGCTCCGGCAATTAAACAGTTTTCCAGCGCGGCCCAGGCGTTAACTAATCTGTCCGGAAAAATCCGCGGCAGCCGACTGTAAAAAGGCAAAGGCTCACTCGGGAAATGAAAAGCTTTAACAAAGCAAATAACCTGATACACGAGCGACAGCACTTAGGAAGCCATTACGGCCCCAGATGTTATGGTAATTTGTGGTATGTGCGACTATTATCCGCACTTTGTACAAGAGTGCTTGGCTAAACCGCTCTATGTCAACATTCCTGTGTCACCATTAACTGTCATTAGCAGTGATTCACTCGTTACATTCTGTAAAATGCACTGAATTAGCAATTAGATATAACCGAACCCCAAACCGGGCCGCAAAAACATGTTGCACTGGTCCTTTCCAGAACCATCAACATGCACATAAAGACTCACACACAGATGTTCTTGTCAGCCATTGAGAGGGCCTTATATTTGTCCTCTTGGCTCATCGCTGAATTCAGCTGTCGGGGTGTTAAACTGGCCCATTTGGCCCAAAACTGTGCATTTTTCTCGTATGGTTGGATTTGGTGCAACCCTTCCCCGTTCGGAACTTTCACCACCACTTTCCAACCCCTCCTTATCCCCGGCGTAGCTTTAAGACTGATACACTGTATGTAAACAAGCTTTGTTCTGATTGGCTGATCTGTACTGTGCCTAGTATGGGCTGCCTAGATTGAATAGGCAGAGCTAAACTGCTACATACTACATATGCAACAAAAGACAAAAGTATTGGGACACCTCCTCATCCATTGTGCCTTTGAAAAAATCAAGGGTATTAAAAGAGTGTAGAGTAACTGTCTCTAGTCCAGGGAAGACGTACAGCTTTCTACTGTTTTTTGGAGGAGCATTGCTGTTAGGATTTGATTGCATTCAGCAATTATGCATCCCAAACATACTGGATGGAGCTCCACCATCCATCATCATTCCAGAGAACACAGTTCTTCCACTGCTCCACAGCTCCTCAATGCTGGGGGGCTTAATATATACCCTTCTACTAGCCCACGCCTGGCATTAGGCAGTACTTCTTCTCTATAGGGACCGGACAAGCTGAATGCACTCATTAGAAGGAGTGTCTACAGACATTTGGACATGCAGTGTAGGAGGGGCCAAACTGCTGAAGGCCGTGTTCATTCAGAACAGGCCGCTGGTTTGCCGCAGTATGGGCCCTTTAAGAGCCTTTTAAGAGCCATTTGTATAGTAAAGCTATCAGATGTAGAATTCAGAGATGGTGCAGACTGCGGCGTGAGTAAGCAGCGTGCTTTGAAACTTTGGCAGTGTTTACACACTACATCAAAATGTGCAGCAAATGTCATTTTCCATGATAGAAGCCCTTTAATCATTCAATAGACACACAATTACTTTGAAAAATGGGAGACATTTCCACGGCAACGTATTGAAATTCAGATATCAGACCAAAGCATTATGCATCTCCTCCTTCCTCGGAGCAGGATCGGCTGCCGTTGGCAGACGCTGCGCTGGCGTTTGTTTATTTATTTGTTTGTTTATTGTTTCCTTTTCTGACAATCGATACAACTGCAGCCTCACTTTTATATATTTATTTATTTATTTAAGAAAGAACCAGTAAAGGACGAGCATCTCAACCATTGTTTCTCCTCAGAACCCCGACCGGCCTGACTGTTGTTAGCGCTAATCAGCATAAACAGGGCCGTCTCGGGTTTTTTTAACACCGTCGCCAGAAACATGGTAAGGACATTGGAAAGCAATTCTGCTGCTCTTCAGATGCTCTAATCAGAAGCTCTTGATTGTTTGGGGGGACAGAAATACGCCAAAGCGAGAAGAATGAGATTAATAATGAATGTCTTTGTATGTGGCGGCCGAGATCGATTTTTTTATTTTTATTTTTGCCCGTTTTTTTTTTTTTTTAAGATTTGTTTTGTGTCTCGTTCGTCAGGCGGCTTTTTCTTCTCCACATCATCTCCACACCCACCCTCCCACTTTCCCCCCTTTAGAAAGCCTGCATTATCTGCAGAATGGGGCGAGTTTAATGAATTTTATCTCCTCCTACACCCTTTATCTCCCTCTTTCTCCCCACCCCATTCAAATTCTAGCACGGCTGCATTTTCTTAATGTCTGATGTGCGGTGTTCCACCACAGGAACGGTCCGTCAAAAGAACCCTTTATTTTCTCTCGTCTCTTTTTTTATATATATAGAGGGGAAAGTTTTATTCAGAAAGTCAGGACAAAAGGGCCTGAGAGGAAAGAGGACTATCGCTGGGACGAGAACAGACAGAGACAGAGGAAGTGAAGGAGAGAGGGAGGAGGAGGAGGATGAGGAGGAGGAGGAGGAGGAGGCCCTGGGTGTCAGAGCGCAGAAAAGGCGAGACTGGTCCACTCCGTCACGGCTTTCATAAAGAGCATTCAAATCCCGTCCGTTGCGTGGAGCTCTCCTGAGGAGGGGAGACGGCAGATTTAAAGAGGAATATGAAATATGTGGACATTAGCAGATTAGCAGAAGGAGGCCAGCTCTGGAGGAAGGTGTATGCTGTGAGCTGCAGGGTGTCTCGAGGGTGGAGTGCACAAGAGGAACCCAAACAAGCAGAGGAATGGTATCTCCGTCATTCCCACTCCGGCCCGGAGCGCTGCTGCTGCTACTGCACTATGGAGCTTTGGTGGTGGTGGGGCTGCAGGTGGAGAACCTCTCTCCAGAACTGCTGCTGTGTAACGCTGCGGAAATCCTGTAGCGTTACTCTACCGCTTCAGCCCACATGCTGCTCTACCTTCAGATCAAGCTTTTGCAGCTCTCAGCAATGTGTACAGCTGTCTATGAGGGGGCGCTAAAAGCATGATTTGTCTTTACTGCAGTGGAGTGAAAGTTAATTACTCTCCACACCTGTAGGGGGAGCCCAAGAGCAATTAGTCCACATTTAGTTAGAGTGTAAAATCCTGTAGTGTTACTCTACCGCCTCAGCCCACATGCTTCTACACCTTCACAGCTTTTAGCTTGTCCCGAAAGGGAGAGAGGGGGCGCTCAAAGCGTGATTAGTATTTAGTTAAAATATTGAGTAAAAGTGAATTTACACTCTCCACCTGTAGGGGGAGTCCCAGAGCAAATGCATAATGCTGCTTTAAAGCACCATGAAGTTAAAGGGCCAACCTCTCCTTATCCCCGGGGTTCTGTACTGTAGCTTTAAGACTGATATACTGTACGGAAACAAGCTCTGTTCTGATTGGCTGATCTGTATTGTGCCTCATTCACAAAGTAGTCTGGGCCGAAACAGCCTGGTGTGAGTGGGCGGGGCTACATTGCTGTAGGATGAATGGGTGTTGTGACTCTGCTGTAGGTTGAATAAGCAGAGCTGAACTGCTATACACTAGTATTCGACAAAAGTATTCGGACACCTGCTCATCCATTGTTTTTTCTGAAATCAAGGGTGTTAAAATGTTATTAAAAATCTCTACATTCTAGGGAGGAAGACTTTCTACTAGATTTTGGAGGAACATTGCTGTGAGGATTTGATTGCATTCAGCGTTAGTGAGGTCAGGATGTTGGATGATGATCACCACCCCATCTCATCATCCCCAACTCAAACATCTCAAATGTACTGGATGGAGCTCCACCATCATCTCAATGCTGGGGGGCTTTATACCCCTCTATAGCCCACGCCATACAGTAGTTTAGACCTTCCAGTTCGGTAAAGTGGGAAAAAACAATACAAATACTCCAAAGAAGCATAAAGCTGTTGTATAGCGCCCCCTTAAGGCATGTTCATTGTGTTTCCACAGACACTACTACCTCACCTATCCAACAACACCAACACGCCGTCTCATTTATACTCTCTTCACTCACAAGGATGGAACCACCACTAGAGGGCAGTGAATGTTTCTGACAACAACAAACATGGTGACGCTGGAGGAGGTTGTGCTAATATGTCCATATGGCAGTGGTCCGGTTTTGCTTGAGTTTCCAGTACTTCTTGAGTAGAAATAAGGTGGAGAAATGCCAGAATATTAGAAACACTTCTTTACTGCCAGTCATTTCACTGCAAACAGAATAGCGAGCATCATATAGTCTATATGAGGAACATGGCCTGTTGGGAATTCATTGTTTGTGAGCATGGACAGGGTCAGTCCAGCGGTGAGGTACTGTAACCCAAGGGAACTCCAATTCCCAGAACACCTAGGGGTAATCAGTGCCAGCCAGACGCAGCTGGTTGTCACAGCATGTAAGACTGTGGCAAACAGCACTTCTCTGCCACGCCTTTGTAGCGGGGCGACTGGTACAGCACACAGAGGGAAGGAAAAGAGCCGAAGAGGAAACCGAACAAGAGGAGACACGAGGTCTTGGCTCTGAAATCAGTAAAAACGAGACAGTAAGCCAAACTAACAGAAGGCTAAAGTCATGCTAAAGCTAATTCTGGCCTTCAGATGTATTTATTTAGTTTTCTTACAGTGCATTAATGCTAATGCATGTTAATGCATTTTTTGTCGTCTCCTTCTTAGTTTTCCCGCCTTTTCCGTCTCATTATTCCAAGGGGTGCAATTCGGCTCTTTTCAGGGGCAGTGGTGGCTCAGCGGTTAGAGCGCCGGGATATTGATAACAGGGTTGTGGGTTCAATTCCCGGGCTCGGCAAGCTGCCACTGTTGGGCCCTTGAGCAAGGCCCTTTACCCTCTCTGCTCCCCGGGCGCTGGAGTTGGCTGCCCACCACTCTGGGTGTGTGTGTGTGTACTCACTGCCCCTAACACGTGTGTGTGTGTGTGTGTGTGTGAGTGTGTGTTCACTACCAGATGGGTTAAATGCGGAGGACACATTTCGCTGTACAGTGACAAATACGTGCACCTTTACCTTTACCTTCCACCTACTGCCTGTGCCTGCTGGTGGTGCAGTAAGATTCAAGAGCTTATTGTCATGTGTCCAGCAGAAACTAAGGTAAAGGTGCACGTATTTGTCACTGTACAGTGTACACACACATGTGTTAGGGGCAGTGAGTACACACACACACCCAGAGCGGTGGGCAGCCAACTCCAGTGCCCGGGGAGCAGAGAGGGTAAAGGGCCTTGCTCAAGGGCCCAACAGTGGCAGCTTACCAAGCCCGGGAATCGAACCCACAACCCTGTTATCGATATCACGGCACTCTAACCGCTGAGCCACCACTGCAACCCATGTAACTAGCAGTTACACTGTCCAATGAAATTCTTACTTTGCAGTTCCTCCAATTACTCAACATAATCTTATAAATATCAATATAAACAGATATATATTTCATACTTATTTGGTTTCTCTCTTTTTATATTGATATTTAAAAGATTATGTTGGTAAATGGAGGAACTGCATATATATATATATATATATATATATATGTGTGTGTGTGTGTGTGTGTGTGTTGGGAATTCATTGTTTGTTTGACATTTATAAGATGTCGGTAAATGGAGGAACTGCATATATATATATATATATATATATATATATATATATATATATATATATATATATATAGTGTGTACACTAAAGTAAAGCTACATAAAATAAAAAAGTGTGTGTGTGTGTATGTGGAAAATCTACAGTAAAACTAAGTAAAAGAAAAACACTAAGTAAAGAAAGTTAAAGAGTCCAGTAGAGTTGCATGTGTTAAGTGCCTTGTGCAGTACAAAAGTATTTGTACGTTTTGACATTTGTAAGCCGTCCATCATAACCAGGTCCTGAAACAGCTTTTTAACAAGGGTTTAGATGAAGACTTTGACTAGACCATTCAGAAGTTTACATTTCATATATATATATATATTTAAGCACACAGTAGACCTGACACTGATTCCAGATGCATTTAATGTTTTTTCAGAGAAGATCTAAAGGTACCCTCCAGGACATCAGTGGTATTTAATGGTATTTATTAAGCCTATTTCCATTAGGAAGTAAAATCATCAGGATTTCATCCTAATAGTTATTAAATACCTGTTTGCTTTAAATAGAGCTTGTGTAACTGAGGCATTAGGCTACAGGTTGATATTTAGATGAAGACTAGACTCAATCCCTATCCAATAATCTGACTTCATCAAAGAAAATGAACCATATGGTAATCAATATACAGTATTGTATTACAGTACTCAGTACACACATAAAGCAATACAGCACGTTTGGGTCTGAAAAGATGTGGAGATGATCAGGAGAACTTTAACTAAGAAAAGCAACCAGACAAACACAGAAGCTGCTGCTGCTGTTGCTCTCAGAACAACGGACTAACCACCCCAAAATCTCCCTGCAGATTTCTGAACACTCCCACCACCATGTTTAACAGATGATGTGGAATGCTGGATCTCAGGCTTCTGCAGAAACACTCTGGCAGCATGTTTTTAAGGAGAATCGATTTAGCTGGTGAGGCTTCTCTGTTATGTGGTGACTCTTTGTACAGTCGGGTTACTGTAGATTGATGGAGTGTTTTTCAATGGATTTGATTGTAGCCTCTTCAGGCGATGGAGATTTTAGTGTATCCCATTAATTAGAGCCACAGTAAGCAACATCAGGATGTCCAATTTCTAAAGTGACCTTTAGAGCAGACGTAGTCACAAAGCTGTGGCCTAGACTCCTAATGGGGGAAGCCAAGGGCACCAGCAGCAGAAAAACGCCCCGCCGTTAAATGAATGGCTATGATCACTCCAGTGATACATGAGCAAAGTCTCCTGAGTATATGAGGTTCTGTCCCATGCTCAAAGTGCCCTGGGTCAGGGGGCTGGCGGAGTTTCGGTCTGTCTGGAGCTGAGGGATGGAAAAGGTAAAACTTTTCGTGTATTTTTTTAAGCAGCTCTTTTTCTTTTTCTTTCAAACACATTTATTTCTCAGAACAGCGGAATGAGAAACGACACTTCGCTGTATTCGCTAGTGGTGCGTTCCTTCGCATACATTCGCAGACCGCAGTTTTTGACGCGAGCTGACAATCAAGGCCGTAAATCAGTGATATATTCGACAGTACGTCATTTAAAATCTCCGCTTTTCCAGGGGTGCTGTTGCTTATGCAGTAAATCCAGAGGCCACAGCAAGCTCTAAAGCAGTCGATCCAGAAATTGAATCAACTGTAAATTCTGTCAAGGTTCACCTTTACACCTCATTCCAAAGTAGAAGGAAAACTAAGCAGTGGTTCCACAATATAATGATGTAAACGGAAGCTCTAAAGCTCTGAAGCTCTAGTAATAAAAGCTCCTCACAGAAAGTTCTTCACCTAATGGTGATGAAGACACTGCCTGATGCCTGAGACACGGTTCTACAGTGTTCTACCAGAGTTCTGAGAAGAGTTTGGGCCTAAAATGCCCAAATGATTTGCCCCAGGGGTGTGCAAGGTATCAGAAATATGATATCACCTATTGGCACCATGCTGCTGAATAGGCCAGGCGTGGGCTAGAGGGGTATAAAGCCCCCCAGCATTGCGCTGTGGAGCAGTGGAAGAGCTGTGTTCTCTGGAATGATGGATGGTTGTGGAGCTCCATCCAGTACTTTTGATTGGGATGAGTTGGGGATGATGAGGTGAGGTGGGATGGTGATCATCATCCAACGTCCTGACCTCACTAACAAACACTCTTGTCAATGAATGCAATCAAATCCTCACAGCAAGTACTCCCAAATCTAGTAGAAAACTTTGCTTTACAGTTACAGACAGTTAGGACCATGCAACATGACAATGACCCAAAACAGAGTTCTGGAATGGTACATGCAGGTTGGGTTATTGATGATCTAAATCGATTGGTAAAACAAATTTAATAAATTTAAAAAAAAATCTAGCATTCCTGGCCTCATCTATCAGAGGGGGGAGTGGCTTCCTCCCACAAAGCTGAAGCCACCTGACCTCCAGCCCAAAGTCCTCAGAGTTCTCCCGGCTCTCTGGGAACAGTGTTCCCCCAAATCATTATAAACAAAAGGCACGGTTCAAACTTGTTGCAAAAAGTATATTATGATAAATGACATCATCAGATATCATATTCAGAACCCACATGTAGGATTATTAGGATGGAGGGCCTGGTAGGAACACCGCTGCTACATGGGCTGTTAGTAGTGTAGTCTGACAGTTATTAAATACGAAGTGGACCAATATTTTTCCATCTCTTATACAGTGAGCATTTCAGACAGCGACGACATCCATACCGACAGCAATTTGAAGCATAATCGCGTCCGGATTGCGGTATATGGCTGTTGTAGTGGTACATATTCCAAAGTGTACGACTCCAGAGCGCATTACCGTAGAGGAGAATGCTTTTCTAGGACAATAAGACAGAAGTTCAACTCTGCTGAACACAATTATCACCCACATCAGCGCATACCAACACCTGTTTCTCTCGTACCCGAGCAGACGTCAGCCAGTATTGCCATTACGTCTGAGCAGCTTACACGAGATGGGAGCTGTTCAGCTTTGACACGCCGTATGAGAGTGAGAGAATACCTCAGCTGCCATCATGGCAAAGCCCCAAGCAGCTCTTTCCCTTTATTTCCAGTCCTGCCCTCGACCGAGGAGAGTCCTAAATAAATCTCAGGGCTGTAGAGAGGCGTGTGTCTCCTAATACACCTCCTACTCACTCACCTTACTGGGCTGTTTCCATATGGACTGACTGCTAATGAGAGTTTAGGTGTATCTGCAATATGTACCACTCAGCCATAACATTAAAACCACTGTCAGCTGCAGTGAATAACACTGATGACCTGCTTCCAGTGGCTCCATCTGTCAAGTGGTGGATCTACATATTAGACAGCGAGTGAACAGTCAGGTCTTGAAGGTGATGGAGAAGAATCTGAACCAAACTGTGATGTTCTAGACGATGACTGGGTCAATCTGGAACATCTCCAGAACATCAGGCAGGTTTTATGGGGTCAGTATCTGCCAAAAGTGCTCCAAGGATGGATATCCGGTGACTGGGTGATGAGCGCCCAAGGCTTATTGATGCTCACGGAGGTCCTACCTCCCAACCTGCAGGACTTAAAGGATCTGCTGCTAACATTGTGGTCCCGAATACCATCTTGGAGTCATTGAGTCAATGCCTCAATGAGCTGTCAGAGCTGTTTCGGTGGTACGAGGGGGACCTACACTAAAAAACACTGGTCTAAGATTAGGCCATCCAGGTGAAAACATACCCTATACTGGTAAACATGAACCAAACCAGCATGGCCAGCATGGTGTATGGTCATGCTGGTCGACCAGCTGGGTCATACTGGGCATGATGGACAACTAGTGTGGCCAAGCTTGGTTGATTTTAAAAAGCTTGTAGACCAGCAAAGCCATCAAACTCCTACATCAACATACCCTATGCTGGTCAAAAGTTAAGTTGGTCAACTAGCTTGAGCTGGACAGGTCTTGTGGGGGGTGTTTTTTTTAGTAGGCAGTGGTCAGGAAGATCAACCAGTTAGAGCTAAAAGCTCTTAACTTTGACATAATGCAATGAATGCACCTTTTGCAAAAGTAGTGGGCGGAGCTATTCAGAGACTGTGGTATAATTCTAATGTGTGGGGAACCAAGCTGTTCTGCATTAGGACTAGGACTTAGGCAGCCCACAAAGGACTGATTTCACAGTCTGAGGGTTGGTAGGCACTCCAGATTTCCACATGTATGTGCACGGGAACTAAAAATATGATTTTTGTCATAATATTTTCCCTTTTAAAAGCACTTCAAACCATCGTAGAGGAAAAGCAGATGCTTGTGATGCATGTCTGGCCTTCATCCTTCAGTAAAGAGCTGGTGTGACGGCTCGCATTGAGTGATGCTAACAAGTTTAAATGAATAGAGAACCTTGTTTCCTTCAGCTATTAGGAAGTGTCCTGTCTTTTGAATCATTCTTATTCTTCCGGAATTATTTTATTATTATTAATATTATTCATATATTTTTTATAGATATATGAGTGTGATAACATGGTGTGACCTGGTAGAACAGGGTGTTTTGTGGTGTTGGCGACATGCCGTATCTTCTACTCCAATTCAGAGAAGTGTCCAGCTTCAGTGAGCTTCACATCTACACATCTAACAGAGCGCTCAGCCATCACTACAGCTCAGCCTGCTCTGTGCAAATGTGCCATTTCAGATACATAAATGGCTCCTTCGAATGCGCAGGTATGCATGTTTGTGTGTCTGTGCATGTATTTAGCTCTTTCACAGGCCCATAGCCATGCTGGACACCCCCTCCTGCTCCAGCGTGGTCTCCCAACCGCAAGAGGATTAATAGTGGGGTTTGACCATCTTTACTGCAGTAACAGCCTCTACTCTTCTGGAAAGGCTTTACACTAGATGTCAGCCCCACAAGAGTGGGCACATCTCTGATGTCTGGTACTGATGTTGAATGGTTGGTTCTGCAGCTTATCCCAAAGGTATTCGAATCCAGACCCTCTAGCCCCCCCAGTGACCTTAGGCCCGTGCTCACAGCTTCGCCAGAGCACCCGATTCTACTGAGCACTGTGGGTGCACCAGAATGTAGCTGAAGTGTCCACATACTTTTGGACACAGAAAAATGAGATTCCAGTTTCAAAGAAGACCCCACATAAGTAGTTTTACAAGGCACTATGTGTGTGTGTGTGTAAAATCCAAGTACTATGGCTGATGTAGTGTTTCTTATTGCATATTTGTTCTATTATTATGGCTCATTGGTAAGATCACTGGGTTACTGATCACAGGGTTGTGGGTTTCAGGGCAACTGAACTGCCATTGTTGGTTCTGCAGCTTATCACAAGGGTATTGGATCAAGCTCAGTCCATCATTTCAGGGAATCCAGACCCACAGGCCCCTCAGTGACCTTAGGCCCGTGCTCACAGCTTCTCCAGAGCACCCGATTCTACTGAGCACTGTGGGTGCACCAGAATGTAGCTGAAGTGTCCACAAACTTTTGGACACAGAAAAATGGGATTCCAGATTCAAAGACCCCACAAAAGTAGTTTTACAGGACAGTGTGTGTGTGTGTGTGTGTGTGTGTGTAAAATCAGACGAGCAAATGTGTGGGTTGTGGGTTTGAGGGCAACTGAACTGCCATTATTGGTTCTGCAGCTTATCCCAAGGGTATTGGATCAAGCTCAGTCCATCATTTCAGGGAATCCAGACCCTCAGGCTCCTCAGTGACCTTAGGCCTGTGCTCACAGCTTCTCCAGAGCACCCGATTCTACTGAACACTGTGGGTGCACCAGACTGTAGTTGAATGCAATATAGTGTCCACAAACTTTTGGACACAGAAAAATGAGATTTCGGTTTTCAAACAAGACCCCACAAAAGTAGTTTTACAAGACTCTCTCTGTGTGTGTGTGTGTGTGTGTGTGTGTGTGTGTGTGTGTGTGTGTGTGTGTGTGTGTGTAAAATCAGAGAAGCGAATGTGCTCTGTTTGGCAGAAGCGCGAGCAGACGACCCATCGGTGAGTGAAGGAGGTTCACTGAATAAAACTCTATCACCATTTCAGCTTCAGCAGCTTCACTTCTACATTATAATGCTAATCCAAGGATGTCCCAGATGGTGCTTTTCCGGTGTCGTGAGTGCAGAAAAATATCATTATTTCCCTCATTACAAAAAAACAGAGGAGGAGGAAGATGCAGAAGAAGAAAGATCATTTATATGGGCTCTAAAAAAGATGGTGTTTCAGCAGCTTATTAGGAAATTACTATGTTTTTAATATTTGTCGAGGGGGGCGGGGTGCTTGCTGTCTGTGTATCATGTGTTTGTTTTTATTGTGGTGGCTCAGTGATTAGAGAACAGGGTTGTGGGATTGAAACCCTAGACTACATAACTGCCACTGTTGGGCACTTAATTAAGGACCTTAACCTACTCTGCTCCAGAGGCACTGTTGCATTGTTTGTTCTATTGTAGTGGCTTAGTGGTTAGAGAGCTAAGTTGCGGATCATAGGGTTGTGGGTTTGATGCCCAGGTCTTGTAAACTGCTACTGTTGGACTCTGGATCCTCTGTACTTCAGGGGTGCTGTAGCATGTCTGACCCTGTGCTTCTTTCTTGTTGTGTGTTTGTTTTGATCATAGGGTTGTGAGTTCAATACCCAGGTCTTCTAAACTGCTACTGTTGGACTCTGGAGCAAGGCCTTTAACCTCTTTGCTCCAGAGGCACTGTTTCATTGTTTGTTCTATTGTAGTGGCTCAGTGGTTGGAATGCTGAGTTATTGATCATAGGGTTGTGGGTTTGATGCCCAAGTCTTCTAAACTGCTACTGTTGGACCCTTGAGCAAGATCTGTCATCCTTACTACTTTACTGACCCATATTTCTTGTTTGTTTCATTGTTATAGCTCTGCGAGTAGAACACTGGGCTGGGGTATGGATCACAGGGTTGTTGGTTCAATACCCCTACTGTTGGACCCTGGAACAAGGCCCTTAAATCCTCTCCACTGTAGGGGACCCATAGCATGACTGACCCAGCACTTCTTAGCATGTGGTGTCTTATATATCGGAGGGTTGTGGGTTCAATACCCAAGTCTACTGCTTACCTTTTGGTACAGAAAGCATCATATATTGGGGAAACCATTAGAAAATTATAGGAAATGGTCCCTTTAAATGCATAAAAGGCTGTATGTATTTCGGCCATGACATAAATGAATACATGAATACTTAAGTGTGGCGCTGCATCCTTGAGTAACCCTTCAAAACATACGCAAGTGCACCTCAAGGCGTCGCTTATATACTGTGTATATATTTATATATATATATATATATTGCAGATTCACCATGAGCGCTCCCAGACACACTACAGCCCTAACAGCCACTTGAACAGACACTTACACACCCTTCTCAAATCCCTATCCTTACACTAAACATGCCGAGTGATGCATAATTCATCCTCCAGTGCAAACGCCTCCATTCATTTGTACAGTGATGCTCACTTCAGCTGCATGCTAATGAACGGCAGATTTTTGCATTCCTGTATTTACACAAACACATACTCGCATGCAGCGTAGCACCGTGTGTGTGTGTGTATGTATGTGTGTGTGTATATATATGAAGTATAATTCAAAAACCCATCTGTGCAAGAAATGCGCAACGCGAGCTGCCTTATTTGCCTAATACGATCTCATTCCCTGACGCGAAAAACACGAGAGAAAACCTTGTCGCAAATAAACTGACATCAAAAAAAGACGTGAAAAAACAACACCAACACGAGCTGAAATAAAGTCCATTAACCATGAAAACGCTTCAGTTCTCTGGTGCCGCTAATTCTTCCCCCTCTCTCGCGCTACTGTCGCAGTTCTCCATTTGAAAGGGAACAGGATCGTCAGGAATGGCGGCGGGATTAAATATCTGCAATCAGTCTGGGTAACCTGCGCGGATGTGTTGTCAACACACCTCAGCTTTTATCCATGGAATGATTCACCCAAGCTGTCAAAGCCCAGATCCATCAAACCCTGCCGCTCTCGCGCTGTGAAGTCGTTAAACAAACCCCCACCCTGCCCAAACTTGGGGCGTCTGACTAATTGCAACTTTTGACAGGAGGTGTCGCCGTCTAAATTGGTTAGCTGCTAAAATGCATTTGAGGAAAGAGCTAAGCGCCGATCTGCCAACTGTGGCGGAGACAGAGACACAAGCCCAGGGCTGATTTAGGCTTAGAGAAACACTGTGTTCCATTGCTCTCCTACTGACCACCAGAGGCCGGTCTGCTGTAGCGTAGTGGGCCTCGTCACGAAGGAAACTAATACACTATTCGGACAAAAGTACTGTCTCTACTGTCCAGGGAGGAAGGCTTTCTACTAGATCTTGGAGAAGCACTGCTATGAGGATTTGATTGATTGCATTCAGCACTCCACAAGAGCGTTAGAGAGGTCAGGATGTTGTATGATGATGATGATGATGATGATGATAAGCATTATCCCACCTCATCCCAACTGTACTGGATAGAGCAGAGACACAAGTCCAGAGAAACACTGTTTAGCAATCTGACGGTTTCATTGCTCTCCAACTGACCAACAGAGGCCGGTCTGCTGTAGCGTAGTGGGCCTCGTCATGAAGGAAATTAATACACTATTCGGACAAAAGTATAGGGACACCTGCTTATCCACAGAAATCAACAAGAGCGTTAGTGAGGTCAGGATGTTGTATGATGGTGATAATATGATGATAAGCATTATCCCACCTCATCCCAACTGTGCTGGATGGAGCACCGCCACCATCATCCCAGAGAACACAGTTCTTCCACTGCTCCACATCTGTGTCAGCAATGGGTGCAACTTAAAGTAGCTGAATGTGGTCATTAAAAAGGGTGTCCTCAAACATTTGACGTATTATAGGGCCACCAGCGCCAGGTGGGGCCTCTATGGACACGGAGGAGACTCCCAGGAGGTTTCAGGAGGACGTCTGCTATGAGTAAAAGAAGCTGTTTAGCTCATATGCAGTAGAGTATCTGTCCGTGTCGTTCTCCAAGAACGTGGAGGACTTGTTTAGATTACTGTATGCGGCACTCGGCGCTCTCTGAATGGCTTTATTGGTGGAAGATTATGACCTGTGTGCCGGCATACGATGAGCATCCGCTGCGCTCCACTCTGTCCCCGGCATTCAGCCAAATAAAACGCACAATTCAGGCCCAGTCAAAACACAGCTGAACTTAATCAAGGCCGTCAGAAAGTGGGAAAATAGCACACTTAATATCTAGAGCGAATTACAACCAGCATGCAATCGAGTACATTCCCTCCACGCCGTCCACTCCTCCGCTCAGTTCTTTATTAGAACCCCCTGCAGTAGAGCTCATACACTCTGAACACACCTACAATAATGTTGCTTTTATTTACCATACCAGCTCAGCATGCTGCCTTATTGTCAATAAGCACACACTGCAAAACAGCACCTTGTTATGGAAACCAGCCGATCTCAATCCAGCGGAACGGGCCGGAACAGCAGAATATCAGAACACGGCCTTCAAAAAGCCCAGCCAAAGTTAGGTGTAGGTGATGGGTCTGCATACACATGCTAAATGATCATGCTAAATGCTACACCTTATTATTATACTTTAAATACAGAGAACCAAATATACTTAAAATATAGCTATATACTAAATATGCAAAACTATATATATTGAACATGCAAAACTACAAAATAATTACAGAAAGATACTAAATATACAGACTAAATACAAACCAAATACATAGAACTAAAATGACAGAACTAAATATACTACAAATATATAATACTAAATATACTTAATATTCAGAAATCTATTGCAAACACAGAAATATGCTAAATGTGCAGAACTAAATATCCTCAAAAATACTGAAATATGCTAAATATATAGACATACTTAAAGGAAAGATGAACTAAAATCACAGAATTAAATATACAAAACTAAATATACTTAGCATACAAAAATCTAGAAAAAGTATACGCTACATACAGATACTAAATATACATAACTTAAGTATAGAAATATACATAATTAGAAATATACTTAACTAAATGTACAGAACTAAATTTTTAAAATAGATTTACAAAATACATAGACCTAACATGACAAAACTAAATATACTAAAAATATACTAAACTAAATACACATAAAATACAGAAATATACTAATCATACATATATAATATATAAAATAATTATATTCATATAAAATATAAAAAATATATTAAAATATGCTAAATATACAGACATGCTAAATATAGAGATTAACTAAAATTACATAATGAAATATATTTAAAATATACAAAACTAAATATGCTTAACATACAGAAATATACTAAGTATACAGGTATATGCTAAATATGCAGAACTATATATTCTAAAAAATACTGAAATATGCTAAATATGTAGACATACTTAAAGGAAAGATGAACTAAAAT
>NC_132891.1:2509768-2552268 GCF_030463535.1 Salminus brasiliensis
GACAGACGGTTTGAAAGCTGAAATGACAGACAGACAAATGGCCAGACCAACAGACAGGTAGGTAGATAGACAGACAGAAAGGTGAAAAGATGGACGGACGGACGGATAGACAGTTTATTCAGTTAATTTGTCATGAAGTGTGAGCTGATCCTCATCCAAGTCAAGCGTATTGATAAATATAATGTGCCTAAAATAATAAAAAATTAAAAAGTCTGATTATTCAAGTCTTCATTAAAAACAACCTTAAAAACCTCACACTGCAAAGAACCCTTGAGTTAATGATCTCAAAAAAGCTCATTGGAGTCAGGTGTTATCGTACTGCTCCACAGCTCAATGCTGGGGGGCTTTATACCCCTCTACTAGCCCACGCCTGGCATTATTAGGCAGCATGGAGCCAGTAGGGTCATGATATTTCTTTATCTGCTTCAGAGAGTCCTATTCTATTGGCAGAACTTCTTCTCTACTTCTTCTAGACAAGCTGTGTGAGTGTGCATTTGCACATATGTGTCAGCAATGGGTGCAACTTAAAGTAGCTGAATCCATTCATTAGAAGCTCTGGCCTCTGTAATTTCCCTACCAGTCCAAATACTAAAGGACTGATAACCCCTGGAGTCTGGAGGTGTGGACTAGAGCTACTCTGACTGATAAAGAAGAAGGATACGCTTATGTGAGCGAGGCCTCGCCAAAAAGAGCTTTCAGAGGATCTACCATCAAAAACTGTTCATTTACATAAAGCTGGAAATGGTTACAGTGATTTCAAAGACTTTAGAAATCCCCCAGCTGACAGTGAGGCAAACAATCTGCAAATGGAGACAATTTGGGACTGGGACTACTCTGCCAAGAAGGTGGCGCCCAGTCAAAATGAGCCCAAGAGCACAACGGAGACTCATCAGTGAGGTAAAGAAACAACCCAGAGCGCCGGCCAACGATTTGAAGGCGTCATTGGTACAGGCGAACATCTGCAGTGCGTAAAACCTTGAACAAGCAGGGTGACGATGGCAGGACACCACGAAGGAAGCCGCTGTATACGTCGGAAGTTCACAAAAGTGCACATTGACACTGGCTAAATGTTTTGAGGGCAGGTAAAACTAAGATTGAACACTACAACCGACGTAAAAAAAAAGGCACAGCACATCACCATGAAAATATCATCCCCATGGTGAAGTGGGAGTGAAGAGAGATCATCCCCACCGTGGAGGGAACATCATGATTCGGGCCTGCTTTGCTGCGTTCTACAAGATAATGTTAGCGTGTCTGTACGTAAGCTGAAACTCTGTAGAAGTTGGGTAATGCAACAGGACAATGACCCAAAACACTGAAGCAAGTCCACAACAGAACGTCTTATGAAAAATAAAATCGGCCTTTTGGATTGGCCAAGTCATAGCCCAGATCTCAACTCTATAGACATACTGACTTCACTAGAAGAGAGCCGTACACGAGGCGTCCAAGGAACATGTTTGCTGCAGAACTTTTAATGTTGTCGCTTTATTGAAGGTTTAATCGTAATAATTCAGGAATTATCTGTAAAATAATGGAATTTCTCTGCAGAAACTTTACTAAAAATTGTAATACAAATTTCTGTAAATTCTGTAAATGTTTTTTTCCACTAAATTTCAATTAGAATATTTGACGTTTCTTGACAGTTTTTGTTTGGCAGCAATTTCTGCCAGTTTTTTTGTTTTGTACAGTGTACAGATAAATATGAAACTAAGAAAAGTTACCTTAAAATGACAAAGACAAAAACGTAAATTGTAAGTATGGACAATAAACCTTTATATTATTATCTGCATGATTAATTACAGATAAATATTGTACTTTCATTTACATTTGATTTTAAGTAAAAAAAAATACATATAAATGCTGTATAGGTAACAAGATACATTTTCAATAAAAAAGAAAAACATGTAATTTGGAATTACTGGAATAAAACTTAAAATAACAACTGGGTTTTAAAGAGAATTTCTGTAATTTTACAAGATTTGGTATACAATTATATATATATATAAAGTAAACTACTTTAGAAAAGTTATTTTCCAAAAACGTTTTAGTGTAGTGCCGCAGTCGATAAGCAGTGAAAGATACCATATATATACATAAATCTAAATAAGTAATTTACTGTATCTGTAAAATAGTTTTACTGTATTTCACCTCTTGTGTGAAATTTCCTCATTTTTATACCTTGTCACATTCATCTGCTGGGAGGAATATGGGCCTGCCATCACTGCTGAACACAAATCCTAGAGGAAACCCTGTATAGACAGACAGACAGATAGACGGCCAGGTTTTTAAGCACTCCCATTGTGCAAACATGCGGATAAACAGATGCATAATTAACCATAATTCCACATTCTCCAACATCCATCAGACAAAAGCAGCTTCAGAAGACTGCACATCTCAGTGCGACTGGGTTAAACCTGAGCATGCCGAATTCTTATGTAGACATATGCACTGACCGCAGTAAACCAGCCACCGCCGGGCCACACGGAGGTCACTCAGAGCTTTTTCTGGAAGGGCAAACGCCTCCAGCCAAACCGTACCAGCACCAACCTTTACCCTGCAGTCTCCCCTTCCTACTCCACCGATTTTTACAGTAATTGAGGTTGTAAAGGTCATCGGATTGGTCAAGAGGTAAAGACAGTGGGCTTATCAGCAGCCGCCCGCTGGACAAAAGAGCAGTTTGATTGCGCCTGAGTTGTTGCGTAAGTGAAAAAACCAAAAAGCCCAGCAGCTGTGGAGCTTTTTTTTATCTCCTGCATTAGCTTAGGAAACAGGCCTGGTCAGCGAAGTGGTCAGAGAAGTTTGAGCACGGTTTTGAGGAGATATGAGACAAAGCTGTTTGCAGATTGAGCTCTAGTTAAACAGTGATGATAGAGTAAATGCTGTGAATGTAGAACTAGTGGAGAAACTGTGAGTAAAACACCATCAGTCCTTCACACATCAGGGTCTGTCAGGAGAAGAAGCGAAGGAACTTGGAGTGTGATGGTTTACAGGTTTTACAACTCCCATTAACTCTATGTATAAATTATGTATGTATAAATTATTTAGCATTTATTCAGAATTCCATGATGAATGAACCAATGAACAAATCTTTTATCTCCAAAATGTCAACTTTACAGGAAAACAATATAACAAAACAACTGTCAGATTAACATTATGTCAAAAAGTGAAAAATCACAAACTTTACTCTTAACTATACTCTATAATGTACTGTACACTATATTTTTTACCAGGCTACTATTTAATCTACTATAATGTAGAGTATAATATACTATACTCTAACCTATATGGTATAATGTACTATACTATACTAAGCTATACAATACTTCTTCATATAATACTCTACTAACACATTATACACTAGACTACTGAATCTACTATAATGTCCTGTATTATATACTATACTTTACACTACACCCTGAACTATCCTATAATATACTGCACCATATAATGTACTATCCACTATACTACATACTATACTATACTTTTTTATAGAACATACATTTCACCCAGCACTAGTATATAATATGACCTTAAATCAATATCAGATAATACACAAATTATGATTTAAAAACAATTAATTTAATGAATGGCGGGCACTAATATAATGTATTAGACTATATACTGTATAACGCATTTTCTAAAAAAGATTACTATATACACTTATACTATATACATTCTACTACATAGTATACTATGCTATACACTACATTATATAATGTACTACACTATACTACTTTCTACTACAGATAAATAGATAGATAGACAGATAGATAGATAGATAGATAGATAGATAGATACTTTATTGATTCCGAAGGAAACTTCTGGGTAGCAATTTCACAATACAGCACAGAAATACAGTACAATAATTACAAAAATAATAATAAATAGAATGAATGTTCAAAAATATTGACAAAATATGCATTTGAACCAACCAGAATCGAAAGGCAGTGCAGTTATAAATAATAAGGAATAAATTAGATGGTATAACTATACTATACTCAATATAATATAAAGTATATAACAAATGGTGTTATAAAAACTATATGCTATATCATGTATTATACTATATACTGTATAACACATTTTATAACTAAAACTTACTATATACACTTATACTATATAACATATAGTACTATATACATATAATACTATATACATACTACTATATGGTATACTATGCTATATACTACACTTTATAATGTACTACACTATACCATTTTCTACTATAGATAGATACTTTATTAAATAACAAGGAATGAATTAGATGGTATAACTAAACTATACTCTACTATATAATATAAAGTATATAACAAATGTTACAAAAACTATATACACTAGACTATATAATGTCTTATACTATATACTGTATAACATTTTATAAAACGAAAACTTACTATATACACTTATACTATATAACGTCTTATATACATTCTACTATATGGTATACTATGCTATATACTACGCTATATAATGTACTACACTCTACAATTTTCTACTATAGATAGATAGATAGATAGATACTTTATTAAATAATAAGGAATGCATTAGATGGTATAACTATACTACTCTACTATATAATATAAAGTATATAACAAATGGTGTTACAAAAACTATATACACTAGACTATATAATGTATTAGACTATAGACCAGTTAAACAGTTTTATTACTGGTGTTTAATGGTTTGTACATCAGTAAAAATATCAGTGTTTTCTCCACAATGAAGAGTTGCACACCAGACCTCACTCTGAATGATTTTGTTTACATCTCAGCCTCTGAATTATGCAGAAACGTTGCCCTTTAACACAGCGTGTAGATAAAGCAGTGCTAAATAATTCAGCAGTCCTACACCACTTCAGTCAGCGGGAGGACTACGACCTGGAAAAATGACTGAAACCTTCATATCTTTGGTGTCATCCTGCCTTCTGACACGAGGGTGGAGTGTGTTAATTAGGGCTGTAAAGTGGAGATGGTTGGGGTGAGACATCGCTGGTGGCATTTATCAGATTTCTCACGTGAGAAGGCCTGTAATGAAATTCTCCAGTAGGGTGTGCTTCCCAAACGAAAGAGTGACTCTAAAAATATTACATTATATTACCTGCTGCTTTACACACACACACACACACACACACACACACACTCCAGAACGGGAGGGTTTCACATCCAAGCAGGAGGTTCTGCAGTTTAAACTCAATGTCAGGCTGCACAGACATTAACAAGACAATAAATACAAACATTTCAATCCTAACAATCATTCTGTTTATGTATTTATTTGGGTTTATTCTAATGGTATATAGAGTTAATTAAAGGTAGACACAAGGTGAGTGAGTGGCTGGGTGAGTGAGTAAGTGGCTGGGTGAATAGGTAAATGAGTGAGTGAGTAGGTGAGTGAGTGAGTAAGTGAGTGAGTAGAGGAGTGAGTGGCTGGGTGAGTGAGTAGGTGAGTGGGTGAATGGGTAAGTGAGTGAGTGAGTGAGTAAGTAAGTGGCTGGGTGAGTGAGTGAGTGAGTAGAGGAGTAAGTGGCTGGGTGAACGGGTGAGGGAGTGAGTAAGTGGCTGGTTGAATGAGTAAGTGGCTGGGTGAGTGAGTGAGTGAGTAAGTGGCTGGTTGAATGAGTAAGTGGCTGGGTGAGTGAGTAAGTGGCTGGGTGAGTGAGAGTAGAGGAGTAAGTGGCTGGGTGAATGGGTGAGTGAGTGAGTAAGTGGCTGGGTGAGTGAGTGAGTGAGTAAGTGGCTGGTTGAATGAGTAAGTGGCTGGGTGAGTGAGTAAGTGGCTGGGTGAGTGAGAGTAGAGGAGTAAGTGGCTGGGTGAATGGGTGAGTGAGTGAGTAAGTGGCTGGGTGAGTGAGAGTAGAGGAGTAAGTGGCTGGGTGAATGGGTGAGGGAGTGAGTAAGTGGCTGGTTGAATTAGTAAGTGGCTGGGTGAGTGAGTGAGTGAGTAAGTGGCTGGTTGAATGAGTAAGTGGCTGGGTGAGTGAGTGAGTGAGTAAGTGGCTGGTTGAATGAGTAAGTGGCTGGGTGAGTGAGTGAGTGAGTAAGTGGCTGGTTGAGTAAGTGAGTGAGTAGAGGAGAAAGTGGCTGGGTGAACGGGTGAGGGAGTGAGTAAGTGGCTGGTTGAATGAGTAAGTGGCTGGGTGAGTGAGTGAGTGAGTAAGTGGCTGGTTGAATGAGTAAGTGGCTGGGTGAGTGAGTGAGTGAGTGAGTAAGTGGCTGGTTGAGTAAGTGAGTGAGTAGAGGAGTAAGTGGCTGGGTGAACGGTTGAGGGAGTGAGTAAGTGGCTGGTTGAGTAAGTGAGTGAGTAAGTGAGTGAGTGAGTGAGTGGCTGGGTGAATGAGTGAGTGAGTGAGTGGCTGGGTGAGTGAGTGAGTAAGTGGCTGGTTGAATAAGTGAGTGAGTAAGTGGCTGGGTGAGTGAGTGAGTAAGTGGCTGGTTGAATAAGTGAGTGAGTAAGTGGCTGGGTGAGTGAGTGAGTAAGTGGCTGGTTGAATAAGTGAGTGAGTAAGTGGCTGGTTGAGTGAGTGAGTGAGTAAGTGGCTGGTTGAGTGAGTGAGTTAGTGAGTAAGGGGCTGGTTGAATAAGTGAGTGAGTGAGTAAGTGGCTGGTTGAATAAGTGAGTGAGTAAGTGGCTGGTTGAGTGAGTGAGTGAGTGAGTAAGTGGCTGGTTGAATAAGTGAGTGAGTAAGTGGCTGGTTGAGTGAGTGAGTGAGTGAGTAAGTGGCTGGGTGAGTAAGTTAGTGAGTAAGTGGCTGGTTGAGTGAGTGAGTGAGTGAGTAAGTGGCTGGGTGAGTGAGTGAGTTAGTGAGTAAGTGGCTGGGTGAGTGAGTGAGTGAGTGAGTGAGTGAGTGAGTGAGTAGAGAAGTGAGTGGCTGGGTGAGTGAGTGAGTGAGTAAGTGGCTGGGTGAGTGAGTGAGTTAGTGAGTAAGTGGCTGGGTGAGTGAGTGAGTGAGTGAGTGAGTAGAGAAGTGAGTGGCTGGGTGAGTGAGTTAGTGAGTAAGTGGCTGGTTGAGTGAGTGAGTTAGTGAGTAAGTGGCTGGTTGAATAAGTGAGTGAGTGAGTAAGTGGCTGGTTGAATAAGTGAGTGAGTGAGTAAGTGGCTGGTTGAATAAGTGAGTGAGTAAGTGGCTGGTTGAATAAGTGAGTGAGTGAGTAAGTGGCTGGTTGAATAAGTGAGTGAGTAAGTGGCTGGTTGAGTGAGTGAGTGAGTGAGTAAGTGGCTGGTTGAGTGAGTGAGTTACTGAGTAAGTGGCTGGTTGAATAAGTGAGTGAGTGAGTAAGTGGCTGGTTGAATAAGTGAGTGAGTAAGTGGCTGGTTGAGTGAGTGAGTGAGTGAGTAAGTGGCTGGGTGAGTAAGTTAGTGAGTAAGTGGCTGGTTGAATGAGTGAGTGAGTAAGTGGCTGGTTGAATAAAGGATAAAAAAAGGATAAAGGTGCACGTATTCGTCACTGTACAGTGTGGACTGTACAGCGAAATGTGTCCTCCGCATTTAACCCATCTGGTAGTGAACACACACTCACACACACACACGTGTTAGGGGCAGTGAGTACACACACACACCCAGAGCGGTGGGCAGCCAACTCCAGCGCCCGGGGAGCAGAGAGGGTAAAGGGCCTTGCTCAAGGGCCCAACAGTGGCAGCTTGCCGAGCCCGGGAATCGAACCCACAACCCTGTTATCGATATCCCGGCGCTCTAACCGCTGAGCCACCACTGCCCCTGTGGGTGAGTGAGTGAGAATAAGTGAGTGAGTAAGTGGCTGGGTGAGTGAGTGAGTGAGTGAGTGAGTGAGTGGCTGGGTGAGTGAGTGAGTGAGTGAGTGAGTAGAGAAGTGAGTGGCTGGGTGAACGGGTGAGGGAGTGAGTGGCAGGGAGAGCTAGAAAGAGAGGCTAGGTTCCCATCTTAAACCGAATCTAATGAAAAGCACCCTGGTTCTGTTTCTCCTCAGAATCAGAGCCTGAACATGAACAGACCGAGCTGCCGAGACCGAGCTGACGAGACCGAGCTGACGAGACCGAGCTGACGAGACCTCACCACAGAGCCACAGATTGATTAAGGCTGTATTCCTGTCCGCGGATCTTCTGCATTAACAGAGCTGCTGTTGTTTAGTTTTAATAGAGCTGAACCAGCCGGGCCTCCGAGCAGCTCACTTGTGATTCAGTTTAAAATAGGACACTGATTGTAGCTTTATCTGGTGGATATGATTTGAATTTCATATTTTAGGCTGGAATATTAACAGCATGTCACTTTCTCTAACCCCCCCCCCCCCTCCCACCCCTCTTCACGCCTCGACTTCAGCGAGTGATGACAGAGTGGGAGGGAAAAAAACACTCTTATAAAGATGGAGAGAAAAAGAGCAAAATCTATTTTAACCACCCGTCCGCCGTTTGCCTCGCGGCTCTCCTCGTCTTCCGCCACGAGTAATTGAATTACGGAGCCACGGCGCCTCTGTTTCTCCTTCTCTTCCTGCACATAAAAGGATAAACATGTAATTTTCGCTCTGGTGAAAGTTCGCTCATATAGACGGGACGGGGGGGAGAGGCGTAAACAAATCGGAGATGTCTTCGCCTCGGCTGTTTATGCTCGGTCGGCCCCTCCGCGGCGAGGGGGTAATGAATGCACCTCTTCAGGCTATGACTAGCACATCGCTTTAAAGTGAAAGTTCAACAGAGAATCACATTTACACCATTTCCTCCCCTTAATCAGCTGAGACGGGTTTGGGGGGCTGGGGGGGCGTCTGGTGAAGCTTTGCTTCTTTTGTTTTTAACGCTGGAGCTACAAGGCTAATTTGGCTAACAAGTAAGGCACAGTAGCTTATACCCTGCCGATTAACATGGTGCTAACTTGCATCAGGGGAAGAACTGTGTTCTCTGGAATGATGGATGCTGGTGGAGCTCCATCCATTAGTGTGAAGGAAGGAGCTGAATCTGCAGGTGTCTGGAAGCAGACGGTCATACGGGTCTACCAGCAGTGGCAGAAATCCCAGCCTACAGGAAGTTCTTCTCAGAATTGTGGCCGAAAGACCAAACTGACGGACAGGGACGGCTTCTAGAAGTCCAACTTCTGAAAGATCTCTCCACAGGGAGCTGCAGACCATCAACATCTGGAGCTGGCAGAAGGCCTTCGCTCACATCTGCTGAAGAATGAGGAGAGTTTCCTGTAGGCTGTAAGGATTTCTGCCACTGCTGGTAGACCTGTATGACCGTCTGCTTCCATACACCTGCAGATTCAGCTCCTTCTTTTACTCTTTGGCCACGCCCACATGCACTCCCTACTTTTAGCCAATCATTAACTGTATCTGCTTTATGACCCATTTTCCATACATCCAACAAGACCCTCACTGCACAGGCCCTCCTCTTCTCAATCGATGAATCCCATCACTCACACCCTGCAGGTATTTATAGCAAGATCATCCTTGTGCAGCGCCATCTGCAGGAGCAAGTTACTACCACCTTAAATATATATATATATATTAGCCTTGTAGCATCACTGTAAACCCTAAGACAGGAACAGGCTGTCAGTTCTGGCTGATGGACTACATTAAGGGTAGGGGAAGATGGTGTGTAAATGAGGTGTTTCGCTGTAAGGGGCACCTTGTCACGACGCCATTTCTTCTCACTTGAATGAGCTGGGAAATTTCTTTTTTCTGTTTTTCTCAAGAAGTGGGGACACATTTATTTCATCATCTCTCTCTCTTTCTCTCTCTCGCACGCTCTCTCTCTGTTTTCATTCTCCCACGAGGCCGCTGTTAACACTTGCTGTAGGTTTCGTCAGATGGGCCTGACTGCACACAGTCCTACCCAGGTACCACATGAAAGAGCTGATGGAGTTAAAAAGCTGGTTCAGATCCATGTTCCTAGCAGGCGCTGGAGTGAGTCCTGTGTTCAGGAGAGCAGCTGAACAACAACTGTGTTTCAGAGAGGCCCTTTAAGGGCATGTCGTCGTTTTGTAGTCCTGGTCTTTCAGCCCATATGATTTCACTCGCTGTGCCGCAGCTCAGCTGAGAGTAAACATCATAATATACTATTAAAGAGGTCACCTGGCTACTGTAGCGTAGGAGGTCAGGCAGGCTGCACGTAGTCCACACAACAGAACCTGTCAGAAAGGGTCAGCGAACAATATGACCATGGCTGGGGTTAACAGTTATCAGTTAACACACATTTCCTTTATAAGAACTCACAGGAGCAGAGGAGGTTATGGGAGTGCGGTGAGGAGTCCAGAACTATCTGAAGGTGTGTGAGAGTGGGTGGAGCTTGGGAAGAGCCTGGACAACAAAGAAAACTGATGCACATGGGGCCCTATTGTAGCGATCTTTAGGCGAGCCGTCAATTGTGCACTGTGCAGCTTGATTTAGGGGGTGTGTCGGTGTGTCTTCGCTATGGCCATGACGGGAATATTCGTCTTGCGTGGCTTAAAGCTCAAAAAAGTCATGCACTAAGTCTCTTAATTAATCATGGGTGTTTTTGTTGTTGTGCACCTTTAAGAGCCAGGTGCGGTCTTTCTGACCTTGGCGGATTGCTATTTCAGTGGTGTAAAGCATGGGGGGGGGACGAGTCAGTGGAGCTCCTCCTGTGTTTTTTCCGTTGCCGAGATACACAGTAATACTCCAGAAACTGACCTGAACACCCCTCAATTCGAGACCACCTTGCCATCAGCATAGAGATATTCACATATTCACAATTCACAAGTAAACGACGCAGGCTGAAGGCGTGAAAATAGACTGTTGGTGGGGTGGAAGATAGCGATGAGCATCACGACGTGCCTTGTGCAGGGTGTAAGATAGGGCCCATGGTCTTGCAATGTGCAGTACTGTGCAGGCCCAGCAGGGGGAGTTTGTGACGTCTACAGAAGTCAGGTAGGCTCCGTCCACACGTGTCTGGATATCTGGGAGTTTCCCATCTACACGAAAAAACGCCATTTCCTTAACATTCCTGCTACTTACATACATGCTATGTATGTAAATGTATGTTTTCTATATATATATATATATATATATATGTTTTTTAATTTTTTTTTTTCACATATTCACACTCTGGCCTTTGGCCACACCCAAATGCAGTCCCTCCTTTTAGCCAATCATTAACTGTCTCTGCTTTGCGACCCATTTTCTACACATCCAACGAGACCCTCACTGCACAGTACCACCTCTTCTCGTCACTCACACCCCGCAGGTATTTATAGCCCCATCATCCCTGTGCAGCGCCATCTGCAGGAGCCTGAAGTTATCTAATAATCTAACTAATAATCCACTAATAAATATCAATGATGTTTATTATTTAATTAATTCTATTATATACAGCTGGTTAAATGCTGGTCAATTTCACCTGGGAACATTACTGCTGTTCCTTACAGCTGAACAGAACAGGAGGGTTAACACAACAGTGGAAAATCCAAACCGGCCCCAGAAGAAAAGTATTAAAATGACATGCAATCAAACCTCCATTCAAACAGGAACAGTCCCAAACCCAATACCTCATGTCCTGCACTGCTGACCAGAAGCCCACATGTTATTTCTTTCAAGTACAGAACATCAGTGCGGAAAGGAGCCCACATTCTCCTCAGTTCCAGAAGTTCCTGACTCTCTTTTCTGGTTAAAATGATGGTGTTGTGGTGGTTCAGCTCCTGGACTGCTGTACCGCTTCACTCAGGAGCTGCAGGGTTTTATTTTACACCTAAAGAGAAGATCCGAACAGAGAAGAGCCGAGTCTAACACCCTCACCACCTCTAAACAGCACCTGGTACGACACTGCGTATAAGTGGTGAGAAGAATGATGCTGACCAGTTGATGATGAATGGACCGACAAAGGTGATCCAGTGCAGCGTGTTTTTCACGTAAACCCGTCTTGTATAATCAGAGCCAAGAGTCAACGAAGTGACAAAACAAAGGTCATCAGAGATCAGCACTTTGTGTACAGACTGAAGCCTTATCAGCTCACCTCTATTGATCAAGTGAAGGGGCTGATTACAAGCATTAGCTCCAATCAGTCCAGTATTGATAACTTCGATCCTCAGCAGCCAAAGACAAACGCAAGACTACATCAGAAGCGGTTCCTGACCATCACCACGCAGGAATGTGGAAGGTCACAGTCTTGAGTCAAGTGGAGTGTCTTAACCCTTATGAGTCAAGAGGTTTTACCTGAAGCTCTAATAGCATTAATATCCAGTATGAAGCTCTAATAGCATTAATATCCAGTATGAAGTTTTAATAACATTAATATCCAGTATGAAGCTCTAATAACATTAATATCCAGTATGAAGCTCTAATAACATTAATATCCAGTATGAAGTTTTAATAACATTAATATCCAGTATGAAGCTCTAATAACATTAATATCCAGTATGAAGTTTTAATAACATTAATATCCAGAATGAAGCTCTAATATCATTAATATCCAGTATAAAGTTCTAATAACATTAATATCCAGTATGAAGTTTTAATAACATTAATATCCAGAATGAAGTTTTAATAACATTAATATCCAGTATGAAGCTCTAATAACATTAATATCCAGTATGAAGTTCTAATAACATTAATATCCAGTATGAAGCTCTAATATCATTAATATCCAGTATGTTCTAATAACATTAATATCCAGTATGAAGTTTTAATAACATTAATATCCAGTATGAAGTTCTAATATCATTAATATCCAGTATGTTCTAATAACATTAATATCCAATATGAAGTTCTAATAACATCAATATCTATTTCAATATGGGACAGTTGTATATAAGAGAATTCCAACTATTCTAATATATGTAATATATTTTATATATATCTATATATCATACATAAAAGCAGCACATTTAAAGCTGTTACTGCAGGAAAGGGTGGATCTACCCAGCAGACCTCAGCTGAAATGTCACGCTCAGGTCAGACATTAAACTGAATACGCCTCTGAAGTGATTCCAGAGAGACCGGAGCAGTAGTAGTATATCAGCCCCATTCAGCTTCAGGCCTTTCCCACTATCGAGTGTATTGTTTGTCATCATTTGCCATATCTCTAACACCCCAGAGCCGAGTGAAACACACACACACACATGGGCCCCGTTGAGCGGCATCACATATCCCGTGCTGGCAGTAATAGCTCAGTAGGCAGGGATTGATCAGAGCGGTGTGTGATGGCGAGGGCAGTAATGGGCCAGCGGAGGGCCCGCTGCCCCGGCCTGTACAGCGTGACACACACACTACATCAGTCAGATCAATAACGCAGCCCACACTGCAGCACGGCTATAAAGCACAGCTTCAGGACCCCCTTTAACTGCCCTGTGTACTGTACACACACCCACACACACCATTACAGCGACCACACACAGGCTTACGCGTGTATACATACACACTGATACCCACTATATATAACCTGACATCACTTATACACACACTCACACACACACAGTATTTACTACCACCATTACAAACATATAAACATGCACAGTGCTAAAGCACACACCCACACACCCACTCACTCACTCACACACTGAAACCTACCATCATAGGTAGAAACTCTTAACGCTCTTGGCGCTGAATGCAATCACAGTAATCCTCACAGCAATTTTCCTCCGAAATCTAGTAGAAAGTCTTCTTCTCTGGACAGTAGAGACAGTTACTCCAACAGAAGCAGGAGAAACGCTTTTTAATCCCCTTGATTTACAAACAAACTATGAATGAGCAGGTGTCCCAATACTTTTGTCAATTTATTGTATTCACTGATGTCATGAGATACTGATCAGTGGAGGGAGGCCATACTTTTATTTTTTAACTGTTTAGAATGTCTCATCTGTTTATTCCCAATGATTAATTTGGTTGCATCACTAACAAACACACACACACACACACACACACACAAATACACACACACCTCGCCCTTCACCCTCCATCACAAATCACACTCGGCGGCTCGAGTGGCTGTCTGTGACTCGTTCTACCCCTCTGACTCACTATTAGCATCATGTGTCAGTTCTGGCCCGCCGGTCCTACCCATTACAGCGCAAGAAACCCACAAGTCTCAACCTGTGTGAGTGTGTGTGTGTGTCTCGGTGTGTGTGTAAAACAAAGCAGCCCAGGTCACCTGAGGGCACGGCATCAACCAGGCCAGGCTGCAGATCCTCAGCAGAAGTCAGTGGTCTGTGTGTGAGGCAGGCTCAGTCAGGAGACATGGAGGCTGACATGCCCTCATGTTCTCGCCTGGCATGCCGATATATCTGAGCTCATAACCCGATCACACACAGAGGTCAGCCCACTTCATCAATACTGGACCCCTGGCTCTGACCCAGTGAGGGGCCACAGATGTAGGCTGTAGGCTGTAGTGCGTACAGTACAGACTGCATCAGGCTTCATGTTGCTGTCAGTCACATACAGCCAGGCAGGCCTCCTCCTGCCTGTGCGGCTGCTGGAGGCCTTCCTTAACCCTAGGGTCACCACATGTCCTCGTCATCCCGGACAGGTCCTCTTTTTGGGATCTAAAAAATGTGTCCAGTCGGGATTTTCTACATTCTGTGTTCGGATTTGACAGCTCTAAACACATCTCTTTAAGCCCCGCCTTCTCGGCGACACAGCTGGTCTATAAGTATGTCCGGTGCTAATATTGGCCTTACTCTGCTCTGTTGTAAGAAGGCGGAGCTACACTTAGGAGCGAAGTGATTGACAGACAGCCTTGTGTTTATTTGTGTATTTATTTCCCATATTTTAAATATTTCTTTTTGAATCTATATGTGACGGGTCTTATTATGGTCTGAGATAAATAATCGACTAGAGACTAAAGAAGCAATAATGTTAATGTTAATGTTAATATGATGAAATATAAACTATAAAATATGAATATAATATATAATAAAAGTAATAAAAAAACAATAATTATATTATTAAAAATATGCTACGCTTGACTCCTAGACAATTCTTTTATTTTTTCTAATTATTTATTTATTCATTCATTTACATTTTTTTGTTTCTATGTTTTGTCTTGTGTTGTTTTTATTTTATTATGTAATTTATATTATTATGCATTTAATATTTATGTATGATCTTTTATATACATATTTATGTATTTTATTATCTTATTTCTTATTGTTGTTATTATTATTATTATTATTATTATTATGTATTTGATTCTCTGGTTATTAATATTATTTTACTGGCCCTGCTTGGCTGTGTTATGCAACTACACACTGCAAAACAAGGAAATCAGTGACACAGGGTGGCTCTCTGGCGCAGCCTGGCGGTGGCTTTGGGAATGACAGTGTGTTTCCTGAGCGAGTCCGCTATTAGTGGGACAGGATACACACACTAGAGCACGCACACACACACGGCCACACACGCAGGAGCTGAGTGAGTACGTGTGGGTCAGGGGGGAGTAGGAGCTGAGAGGGGACGTGCCTGAGATTGCCTAAGAGTGGGGAGGGGGTCTTTTGCTGAGCACGAGCTCGTGAGCACATAAATTCTCCCTCTCTCACCCACACGAGCTCAAACACACACTCTTGCGTTCCTGCACACACACACACACACACACACACACACCCCTGTATATTAGCTGTGCTGTGGAGTACCTGCACTCTAAAGGATGCTCAAGTCTCTGCGTTTCCAGTTAAAGGTGAGTAGGTCACTGCTGGATAACTGTGATGATGGAGGTCATTTGTACTGTGTGTGTGTGTGTGTGTGTGTGTGTGTGTGTGTGTGTGTGTGTGAGAGAGAGAGAGAGAGAGAGAGAGAGAGAGAGAGTGAGAGTGTGTGTGTGTGTGTGTGAGAGAGAGAGATCTTCGTTCTTCAGCTTTTCCTCCTGATGGAAAGGTCTGCAGGCAGGTCCGCACGCTCAGCAGTGAGTGGTCAGGCTGAGGCTCGAGCTGCTGGACTGGAAGCGGCTCAGCATTGATCTGGTCGTTACGTCATTGTTTTCAGAGAGTGTTAAACAGGATTAATTGATAGCCCCTGATCAATACGGTCATTAGATTTGAGTAGTGTTGGATTGTGGTGAAGGTTTGGGCCTCAGTAGAGCACCCTCTGGCGTGTCGAGAGGGAAGTGTTCTCCCAGTCAACAGGCTTTAATAATATTCACTAACATTGGCCACTTTATTAGAAACCCCTACCTTGTGCTTCTACTCGCTGGCCACTTTATTAGAAACCCCTACCTTCTGCTTCTACTCGCTGGCCACTTTATTAGAAACCCCTACCTTCTGCTTCTACTCGCTGGCCACTTTATTAGAAACCCCTACCTTCTGCTTCTACTCGCTGGCCACTTTATTAGAAACCCCTACCTTCTGCTTCTACTCTCTGGCCACTTTATTAGAAACCCCTACCTTCTGCTTCTACTCTCTGGCCACTTTATTAGAAACCCCTACCTTCTGCTTCTACTCGCTGGCCACTTTATTAGAAACCCCTACCTTCTGCTTCTACTCGCTGGCCACTTTATTAGAAACCCCTACCTTCTGCTTCTACTCGCTGGCCACTTTATTAGAAACACCTACCTTCTGCTTCTACTCGCTGGCCACTTTATTAGAAACACCTACCTTCTGCTTCTACTCGCTGGCCACTTTATTAGAAACACCTACCTTCTGCTTCTACTCGCTGGCCACTTTATTAGAAACCCCTACCTTCTGCTTCTACTCGCTGGCCACTTTATTGGAAACCCCTACCTTCTGCTTCTACTCTCTGGCCACTTTATTGGAAACCCCTACCTTGTGCTTCTACTCGCTGGCCACTTTATTAGAAACCCCTACCTTGTGCTTCTACTCGCTGGCCACTTTATTAGAAACCCCTACCTTCTGCTTCTACTCGCTGGCCACTTTATTAGAAACCCCTACCTTCTGCTTCTACTCTCTGGCCACTTTATTAGAAACCCCTACCTTCTGCTTCTACTCTCTGGCCACTTTATTAGAAACCCCTACCTTGTGCTTCTACTCGCTGGCCACTTTATTGGAAACCCCTACCTTGTGCTTCTACTCGCTGGCCACTTTATTAGAAACCCCTACCTTCTGCTTCTACTCGCTGGCCACTTTATTAGAAACCCCTACCTTCTGCTTCTACTCGCTGGCCACTTTATTAGAAACCCCTACCTTCTGCTTCTACTCTCTGGCCACTTTATTAGAAACCCCTACCTTCTGCTTCTACTCGCTGGCCACTTTATTAGAAACCCCTACCTTCTGCTTCTACTCGCTGGCCACTTTATTAGAAACCCCTACCTTCTGCTTCTACTCGCTGGCCACTTTATTAGAAACCCCTACCTTCTGCTTCTACTCGCTGGCCACTTTATTAGAAACCCCTACCTTCTGCTTCTACTCGCTGGCCACTTTATTAGAAACCCCTACCTTCTGCTTCTACTCGCTGGCCACTTTATTAGAAACACCTACCTTCTGCTTCTACTCGCTGGCCACTTTATTAGAAACCCCTACCTTCTGCTTCTACTCGCTGGCCACTTTATTGGAAACCCCTACCTTCTGCTTCTACTCGCTGGCCACTTTATTGGAAACCCCTACCTTCTGCTTCTACTCTCTGGCCACTTTATTGGAAACCCCTACCTTGTGCTTCTACTCGCTGGCCACTTTATTAGAAACCCCTACCTTGTGCTTCTACTCGCTGGCCACTTTATTAGAAACCCCTACCTTGTGCTTCTACTCGCTGGCCACTTTATTAGAAACCCCTACCTTCTGCTTCTACTCGCTGGCCACTTTATTAGAAACACCTACCTTCTGCTTCTACTCGCTGGCCACTTTTTTAGAAACACCTACCTTCTGCTTCTACTCGCTGGCCACTTTATTAGAAACACCTACCTTCTGCTTCTACTCGCTGGCCACTTTATTAGAAACCCCTACCTTCTGCTTCTACTCGCTGGCCACTTTATTAGAAACCCCTACCTTCTGCTTCTACTCGCTGGCCACTTTATTAGAAACCCCTACCTTCTGCTTCTACTCTCTGGCCACTTTATTAGAAACCCCTACCTTCTGCTTCTACTCTCTGGCCACTTTATTAGAAACCCCTACCTTGTGCTTCTACTCGCTGGCCACTTTATTAGAAACCCCTACCTTCTGCTTCTACTCGCTGGCCACTTTATTAGAAACCCCTACCTTCTGCTTCTACTCTCTGGCCACTTTATTAGAAACCCCTACCTTCTGCTTCTACTCTCTGGCCACTTTATTGGAAACCCCTACCTTGTGCTTCTACTCGCTGGCCACTTTATTGGAAACCCCTACCTTGTGCTTCTACTCGCTGGCCACTTTATTAGAAACCCCTACCTTGTGCTTCTACTCGCTGGCCACTTTATTAGAAACCCCTACCTTCTGCTTCTACTCTCTGGCCACTTTATTAGAAACCCCTACCTTCTGCTTCTACTCTCTGGCCACTTTATTAGAAACCCCTACCTTCTGCTTCTACTCGCTGGCCACTTTATTGGAAACCCCTACCTTGTGCTTCTACTCGCTGGCCACTTTATTAGAAACCCCTACCTTCTGCTTCTACTCGCTGGCCACTTTATTAGAAACCCCTACCTTCTGCTTCTACTCTCTGGCCACTTTATTAGAAACCCCTACCTTCTGCTTCTACTCTCTGGCCACTTTATTAGAAACCCCTACCTTCTGCTTCTACTCGCTGGCCACTTTATTAGAAACCCCTACCTTCTGCTTCTACTCGCTGGCCACTTTATTAGAAACCCCTACCTTCTGCTTCTACTCGCTGGCCACTTTATTAGAAACCCCTACCTTCTGCTTCTACTCGCTGGCCACTTTATTAGAAACCCCTACCTTCTGCTTCTACTCGCTGGCCACTTTATTAGAAACACCTACCTTCTGCTTCTACTCGCTGGCCACTTTATTAGAAACCCCTACCTTCTGCTTCTATTCGCTGGCCACTTTATTGGAAACCCCTACCTTCTGCTTCTACTCTCTGGCCACTTTATTAGAAACCCCTACCTTGTGCTTCTACTCGCTGGCCACTTTATTAGAAACCCCTACCTTGTGCTTCTACTCGCTGGCCACTTTATTAGAAACCCCTACCTTGTGCTTCTACTCTCTGGCCACTTTATTAGAAACCCCTACCTTCTGCTTCTACTCTCTGGCCACTTTATTAGAAACCCCTACCTTCTGCTTCTACTCGCTGGCCACTTTATTGGAAACCCCTACCTTGTGCTTCTACTCGCTGGCCACTTTATTAGAAACCCCTACCTTGTGCTTCTACTCGCTGGCCACTTTATTAGAAACCCCTACCTTCTGCTTCTACTCGCTGGCCACTTTATTGGAAACCCCTACCTTGTGCTTCTAATCACTGGCCACTTTATTGGAAACACTTACAATGTGCTGGCCACTTTTCTTAGAAACCCCTACCATGTGCTTTCTCACTGGCCACTTTATTGGAAACACTAACTGTTACAGGCACTTTACTAGACACCCCTAACTTGTGTCAGTCATTTTATTAGAAACCCGACCTTCCACTGGCCCCTTTTTCTTTTTTTTAGGAACCCCTACCTTGTGTTCTACTCACTGGCCACTTTATTAGAAACACTTACAATGTGCTGGACACTTTACTACAAACCCCTACTTTGTGTCTGCCACTTTTCATTAGAAACTCTTGCCATGTGCTGGCCATTTTATTAGGGGCAGTGGTGGCTCAGCGGTTAGAGCGCCGGGATATCGATAACAGGGTTGTGGGTTCGATTCCCGGGCTCGGCAAGCTGCCACTGTTGGGCCCTTGAGCAAGGCCCTTTACCCTCTCTGCTCCCCGGGCGCTGGAGTTGGCTGCCCACCGCTCTGGGTGTGTGTGTGTACTCACTGCCCCTAACACGTGTGTGTGTGTGAGTGTGTATTCACTACCAGATGGGTTAAATGCGGAGGACACATTTCGCTGTACAGTCCACACTGTACAGTGACGAATACGTGCACCTTTATCCTTTATCCTTTATTAGAAACCCCTGCCATGTGTCAGACATGCTATGAGAAACCCCCACCACATGGTGGCCATTTTATTAGAAACCCCTAGTCTGTGCTTTCTCACCGGCCATTTTATTGAAAATGCTCTCTTTTGCTGGCCACTGCATTAGAAACACCTATGTCCTATCATGTGCTGGCCCCTACCTTGTGTCAGCCATTTCATTAGAACCACATACCTTCCACTGGCCACTTTATTATTTTATTTTTTTTGCCATGTGCTTTCCCCCTGGCCACTTTATTGGAAACACTTACTGTTACAGCCACTTTACTAGAAACCCCTATCTTCCACTGGCCCCTTTCGCCACCGTTCGCCAGACACTTCTTGTTTTTAGGAACCACTACCTTGTGTTTCTACTCACTGGCCACTTTATTGGAAACACTTACAGTGTGCCGGCCACTTTACTAGAAACCCCTACCTTGTGTCCGCCTCTTTGTATTCAGATCTGAAACCCTTACCATGTGCTGGCCATTTTATTAGAAACCCCCACCATTCTTCAGCCACTTTTTTTTTTTTTTTTTTTTTTTTTTTTTAAGAAACCCCTACCTTGTGCTTCCACTCACTGGCCACTTTACTAGAAACCCCTACTCTTGTGCTTCCACTCACTGGCCACTTTATTAGAAACCCCTACTCTTGTGCTTCCACTCACTGGCCACTTTATTAGAAACCCCTACTCTTGTGCTTCCACTCACTGGCCATTTTATTAGAAACCCCTACTCTTGTGCTTCCACTCACTGGCCATTTTATTAGAAACCCCTACCTTGTGCTTCCACTCACTGGCCACTTTATTAGAAACCCCTACCTTGTGCATCCACTCACTGGCCACTTCACAGCACATACTTTGTGCTGGCCACTTTATTAGAAACCCCTACTTGGTGCATCTCCAGATTGAGAGATCGCTTGATCCAAATGACACTTTGGCAAAAATGAAAAACATCCCACTTGAGCACCCAATGTTTATTGGATTGAATACGGCTTCATTTACATGTTTATTTCTTCAGTTTTCATACAGAAATTACACACGACGGCCGTCTGGAAACTCATCTAAACTTATTTAATTTAATTATTTAATTATTTAATAAAACATTTCAGAGAATCTGGACAACCAGCACCACATAAAGACCACCATAACTCAACAGGACTGAGGGGGTATTCCACCCTTTCTACATCCTGTAGTACTTTACAGTCGTTCAGAATGGGGGGGGGGGGTGTAAAAATGTGACTCAACCTTTTCTTTAGAGTTTACAGCGGTGGTGAATGGAAGCAGACGTCTGTTGTCATGACTACAAACAACTCAGATACAGCCCATAATTTATTTCCAATCCAAACCCACTGGTGAAGCTACACGAGTCTTCTGAGTTTTATATGGAGTGATAATGATGATGATGACGAAGATGATGGTGGTAAAATAGTGAATAGAGAATCTCCACTAATGCAGTTCTCTTTAGGGACTACTTTCTGTAGCTGCACTACACCCTGCAGCATGTATCCCTCCACCATTTTAATGATCTGGTTCTAAAAGCAGGTTCTAGAGCCGAACTCTTCTCAGAACTCTGGTAGAACCGTGTCTCAGGCATCAGGCAGCGTCTTCATCACCATTAGGTGAAGAACTTTCTGTGAGGAGCTTTTATTATTAGAGCTTCAGACGTCTGCTTCCCTTCACCTCCACTGTAGTAGAACTCCAGCTCTGACTGGGAGAGGTTATCTAGAACCGAGTGTTCTATATATCACCCCCCACTCTGAATGACTCTGTTTACATCTTAACGTGTTAATTATGCAGAGAATTCTGGTCAGATAAAAAATGGGTGGAACTCCCATATAAAACCTCACCCAGTAAACCGGAGTGAATAGAGGTGCAGTGAGCCCCCGTTCAGCACTTCAGGCCCTCGTTTTGCATAAACGGCAGTAAGCCACGCCGGGTAATGATTCCTGCAGCCATTTCCGTGCCGTTCACATGGAAATGAGGCAGAAGCATGTGAAAGGCGATAAACATGCTAATCCTGCGTGTAATGGATGAGATAACAAGCAGCAGAAATGACAAAAGGACTTCAAATCAGGGTGGGTGAGTGGAACGAGACGACTAGATGACCAGTCTGGGTTGGCGTGTGGACTGATAAGTGTGTGTGTGTGTGTGAGTGTGTGTGTTAACATTGTGAAATTAGCGAGAGAGTTAAGGCTGAATAAACAGAGCTCAGTTAATTCCTTATTGAAGGGAGTGAATTGCTCAAGGCCAAGGCTGCTGAGCTGCTATCGAGCATGATGGGATTTGTAGCCCTTTGTATTTCAGCTACTGACATTCATCAATAGAGGCTTTACCTCTGCAGACAGAGCTTGTTTAATTAATTAATTAATTAATTAATTAATTAATTAATTAATTATTGTGGAGGTGTGTTTAGTAGCCCGTCCTCCAGTACAGAGTACAACACCATCTTACTGACCTCTAGAGCTGCAGTGGAGCTTCCCAGTTGGCCTCTTGGGTTCTTCTGTTTTTGGATCTTCTCTTTTGCTGTGAAATCAAACACTGTGGCTCCAGAGCGAGAGGAATGATCCGCAGTGAAGCAGTCCGGGATCTTATTGGCATGTTTGGGTTATTTTCATTACCGTAAAGCTTTGGGTGTGTGACGACGCTGATTGAAGCTCCCATTGGCCCAAACGTGGTTTAAGTCTTGATGTTCTGACAGCAAAAGAGCATTATTCAAGTAGATGGTACCATCGAACCATATCAAATCCATCCATTCTTCCGTCCATCCACCCACTCATCCATCCTGCCATCAGATTGAAGATTGCTTTTTTGGCCTAAATGTAGTTTTAGTGTTGACCTTCTGACATTATTGAGTAAGAGCTGACCGGTTTAGATTATGGCAGAAGTTTGTCTGAATACAGCTGGATTATGACAGTTGTTTTTGGCTGTATTCGGTTAGTTGTCCCCAAACTTTTGACTGGTTATGAATATAAATATAAACACCAGCTACACTCTGGTCTGAACACACACTGTTTTTCATTCATCGTTTTTTTTATTATTTATTATTATTATTATTAAATCTCTGCAGATAGAAATCGGCTCCCTGCCGCCACAGAATGAACACACAGCTATTTCCGTTCTCCTGCCCAGAACACTGCGGCTGGAAATTTCAGACCACATCTCCATTCCTCGCACAGGCTGTGCAGACCGAGAGTCCGCAGAAAGAGGAAGACGAGGGAAGTTTTCTGGCAGCTGCTCAACTGGATGTGTCAGTGCGCGAGTCCTGCCAACACAGGCATATTGAATCCCCAAATAAGCAGCACGCCTGGCTCGCTGATACACCACTGACAGCGTGGCTTAGTTCCACCGTCAATCTGTCCCCATCGCTCCATCCCTCCTCTCCCCAGCCTCCAGCTGCACTCGCACTCAGACACGCGCTCCCACGCTGCTCTCTGTTAGCCGGCCACGGCGGCGGCGGCGGCGCTGCTGGGGACTCTATTGTGGCTCAATTTGTAAAGCTGGTAATTGTTGATGATCAGGTAACAGCTGCCACTGTCTCTGCAAGGTAGCATCATCCCTTGAACTCGAATGCTCATTATTTAGTGTTTCATCTTCATACGGGTTCCTCAGCGTCTACTGGGGGAACTTACAGGGTACTGTTCTTACTCTGTCATTCGGAGTAAAGGTTTCTGTGGTCTCGGTTTGGATGTGGTCTGATTTGGATGGAGTTTAGTTGGGATACAGTTGGATTAGGACGGTTGTTCGGGATCCTGTAAGATTAGGATGAAGTGTGTGGGTTTACGCTCAGATTATGGCAGAATTTTGTCTGAATACAGGTGGATTATGATTGTTTTTGAAATATCGACTGATTTAGGAGTCGGACCGTTTTGTTGCCATATAGTGGGAGTCAGACAATTTTGTTTTGCTGTACTCTGATCACAACCATTTTGTTGATATACAGCTGGATTATGATTACTTTCTTGATATACAGTCATATATTCAGACAATTTTCTTGGGAAACAGTCGGATTATGACGTGTGTTTGGATACAGTCGGATTATGACCATTTTTTTTGGGATACAGCTGGATCATGACAGAATTTTCTTGGGAAACAGTCGGATTATGACCACTTTGGGGGGATACAGCTGGATTGTGACAGAATTTTGTTGGGATACAGTCGGATTATGACTGCTTTCTTGATATACAGTCATATTCAGACAATTTTCTTGGGAAACAGTCGGATTATGACGTGTGTTTGGATACAGTCGGATTATGACCATTTTTTGTGGGATACAGCTGGGTCATGACAGAATTTTGTTGGGATACAGTTGGATTATGATTACTTTCTTGATATACAGTCGTATATTCAGACAATTTTCTTGGGAAACAGTCGGATTATAACACGTGTGTTTGGATACAGTCAGATTATGACCATTTGTTTTGGGATTCAGCTGGATCATGACAGAATTTTCTTGGGAAACCAGTCACATTATGACCATTTTGGGGGGGATACAGCTGGATTGTGACAGAATTTTGTTGGGATACAGTTGGATTGTGTTTACTTTCTTGATATACAGTCATATATTCAGACAGTTTTGTTTGGCTGTACTCCGATTACAACCATTTTCTTGATATACAGTCAGATTATGACCATTTTTGGGGGGATACAGTTGGATCATGACAGAATTTTGTTGGGATACAGCTGAATTATGATTACTTTCTTGATATACAGTCATATATTCAGACAATTGTCTTGGAAAACAGTCGGATTATGACACGTGTGTTGGGATACATCTGGATTATGACCATTTTGTTGATATACAGTCAGATCATGACAGAATTTTGTTGGGATTCAGTTGGATTCAGACAATTCTGTTCAGTAGGATTCAGTAGGATTCAGAGTTTTGTTAGGATAAAGTCGGTTTATGGCGTGTTGTTGGGGTTACGACCGTATCGTTGGGATGCATTTGGATTCAGATCATTCTGTTGGGATCCCCCTGCCATGGGGGTGGTTTAGTTGGACTGAATCAGAATGCTCTTGTTCTATTTCTTGGGTCAGATTTAAGTTTTCAAACCCAGCTCTAGCTGCTCTATTCTTCATATGTCTGGGTGTACTTTGTCCTGCAGTATGGATTTACAGTAGATTTTTGCTTCAGCATTTGCTCGCTTTACCCCCAGATGCCCAATAAGTCCACATCAAACTTCATAACTGAAGCTCTGAGTTTTTTTAGTTGTTTTTTTTTTTTTATCATTTTGCAGCCTTTGAGGAATCCATAGAAAAGCCATTTACACACAAGTCCTTAAGGACACACAAAACAATGTGTTTTTGTGCTGGGGCAGAGCACAGTAGCCATTAGTCCGGCCTGCACCAGTGCCTGGAAAGCTCTGCTGTCTGTCTCTCGGGTGATGGATGTGTGAATGTTTTTATTATTTTTTTTATTTTATGAGTCTGCTGCAAAAAGAAAGAACCCCATTACTGTCTGCCCAACAATACGGTTGATGGAAGTAAGGAAGTTAGATAAAAGAATGGAGGAATGCTTTTAAAAGCTGTCACTTCTACTGTCACACCTCCCTCTGCCGAGAGAGAGAGAAGGAGAGGGAGGAAAGAAGTGTAAGAAGGAAACCAGTGTTTTGAATATTTTCTAAAATCTGATCAAATCTGATTCTGACCTTAATTGTCGGCTCTTAAAAAAAACCTTTTCTCCCTTTTACAGGTCAGGAAGAGCAAGTCGCCTCAAACCTGGTATGAAGGAAGCGTTGAAGATGAGGAGGAAGAAGATTTCCATGTGGTGGAGACTCATGATGAGCAAGTAGACAGACCGAGCCTGGACAGCAGCACATGGAGCGTCCCACGTTTGCTAGGACTGGATGAGATTGACTTGAATCTGATGTGCGAGCTGAAGCTCTCAGAAGACAGCAAGCTGCTCAGCCTCAGCCAGATCCAGCAGGTAAGAAAACCACAAGCTCCGGCATTAGGCATGCTTCTACTGCAGAGTTCAGGGACTTTCTCAGGAACTTGTTTCAGGCACTCAGAAAACTGAGGAAATAAAAAAAACCCAAACAAGTTGGCTTTCAGAGTCCTTGGATCATTTTACTAGATCTTTAGTAACTCAAAAAGCTCCAGAGAGCTCCTCAAAGGATTACAGAGCTTTGGTGTAAACATCCAGACACCATTACGGTTCCAGAACCTTGATGGTAGCATAGTTTTGGTTCCTTAAAGATTTCAGAACCTTAAAGAAAACGTATGTATCCTACTCTGGAGTAGATAGCTTGAACTCCTCAAGAAGTTCCAGGACCTTGATGGAAGTATACTTATACTTCTAGAAGGTTTTAGTTTTAGTTAAAGGTTCCAGATCCTTAAAGAAATGTTTACTTTAAGGATCTGGAACCTTTAAAGAACTTAAACCTTCTGAGCATTTTAGAAGTACAAGTATGCTCCCATTTAGGTTCTGTAATGTTTTAAGGAACTTTTTTAGGAACTCTGGGGAAAAGAAAACCCTAGAAGGTTTACTTTCAGGGTCTTTGGAACATTTCACTAGATCTTTAGTAAAGGTTCCAGAACCATGAAGGAAATGGATACTTCTAGAAAGCTTTAGTTCCTCTGAAAATTCCTGAACCTTGATGGAAGCCTACTTTTACTTCTAGAAAGTTGTTTAGTTCCTTAAAGTTTCCAGAACATTTATGAAAAAGTACTTGTAGAATGCTTTACAGAGCTTTGGTGGAAACGTCTGTACACTTCTAGAATGCCTTCATTTTCCAAAAGGTTCCAGAACCTTGATGGTAGCATAGTTTTTGGTTCTTTAAAGATTCCAGAACCTTAAAGAAAATGTATGTATCATTATAGTTTGCTTGAAATCCTCAAGAAGTTCCAGGACCTTGATGGAAGCATACTTTTACTTCTAGAAGGTTTTATTCCCTTAAAGGTTCCCGATCCTTAAAGAAAACCTACTTCTGAGCGTTTTAGAAGTACAAGTATGGTCCCATTTAGGTTCTGTAATCTTTCAAGGAACTTTTTTAGGAGAAACCCTCCTAAACCCACTTCTAGAATGCCTTTGTTTACCAAAATGTTCCAGAACCTTAAAGGAAACATAGTTTTAGTTCCTTAAAGATTTCAGAACCTTAAAGAAAATGTATGTATCCTACTCTGCAGTAGATTGCTTGAACTCCTCAAGAAGTACCTGGACCTTGATGGAAGCATACTTATACTACTACTTATATAGAAGGTTTTAGTTTTTTAAAGGTTCCAAATCCTTAAAGAAAACCTGCTTATTCACATGAAACACTCTAGTTCCTCAAAAGAACTTTAATGGAAGCATACATATACTTCTAGAACGCTTCTAGTGTACTCAGAAGGTTCCAGAACCTTAATGACCTTGATGTTCCTTCAAAATGTTCCAGATTACTAAAGACAACATACTTATCCATCTGGAATACTGTAGTTCTTCAAAAGAACCTTAATGGGATCATACCTGTACTTCTGGAATGCTGGAAAAACTCTGGTACTTCCAAAGTTCCAGAACCTTGATGGAAATGTACCTATACTTTTAGAATGCTTTCATCCCTCAAAGGGTTCCAGAACCTTGATGACAATTTCTTTTAAAAAGGTTCCAGACCCTGGACTACTTATCCCTCTAGAAGAGCCAGAGCTCTAGGAATTTCCAGAACCTTGATGAAAGAATACTTGGACTTCCAGAATGCTTTAGTTGTTCAAAAGGTTCCAGAACATTGGTGGGAACACATCTACACTTCCAGAACTCTAGAACCCCAGAACTCTGAATGCATCTGAATCTGCAGAACTCTTTAGTTCCTAAAAGATTTATAAACCTTGGTGGAAATGTGCTGATAGTCCCAAAAAGCTTTAGTTGCTCCGAAGACAAAAGAACCCTGGTGGAAATGCAACCCCACCTCTGGTTGTAGAACCTTGCTGGAATTTTTTTCTGAAACTAGAAACCAGATCTCTTCAGTTCCTAAAAAGGTTTCTAAAACTTTGGTTCCTCAGAAGACTTTGTGTCAGAAGCTGCTTGGATTGTTTGTGTTAATGGTGTGATTTTGTAATTGGTCTTCAATAGATTCTTTCTTTTTTAAAGCAACGGAAACTTTATAAACGTTCTCCTCCAGGAAAACGATGAATTTAACGTTCTTTAGAAATTGTAAATCATTTGCAGTTTCTTAGAAACGGAACTGAGGGTTTTCGTGATCACAAAAGAGTAGGGCATCACAAAAATAAATAAATAAACAAACAGAAGTAAAATGTTGTGGGTTATTTTTCCCCCCAGCTCTCTCAGCACCTCCCCACCATGCTAAGTGTGTGCAAGTGGATGCTGATCTATCAGACCCAAACCCACGGCAGCAGCCTGAGGACGCTGTACAGGGCGACCGAACAGCTGGACCGCTGCATGGTCTTGATCATCCGAGACACCTACGGCCAGGTAAGCCTGCCGACCTCCACGAACCATTCCGCTTGCTGTGGCCATTGGCCCGGGGTCGATGGCGCTTGGGGTGGGTTCTAGTGTGATGTTGGTCCACCGTGTGTATTTTAATACATTTGCATGTTAATATATTTTTTTCAGGTGTTTGGTGTCGTATGCTCCGCCCCTCTCAGAGTAAGCCCCTCCTACTACGGCACAGGGCAGACCTTTCTATTCTCCTTTTCCCCACATCTACAGGTCAGCCTAACTCTTTATCCCTGTATCCCTCTGATCTATTCTTGTATAGCCCAGCTGGCTGCAGCAGCAGTGTGGACGTTCTCAGAAGGTAGCTAAAGGAGTTGAGGTTCTGCAGTGTGGAGCTATTTTACAGTGGAACCTAAAAACAGACCATAATATCTGACCCTTTATAAAACTCTCACTGAAACGCTCTATTTTACCAGCGGGAGAACCGGAGAACCGGCGCTCGCCTTTCTCTGTTTATAAACCAGCCCTTTCAGAACCAAGTAGAGGCTAACGCTAATGCTAACACACACACACACACACACACACACACACACACACACACACACTATAGAAACCGCAATCACACACACACACAACACATTCACCCACTATAAACCAGTTATTACACACCAGCAGACCAACAACCACAGATACCAGTTCAGAGTGTGTACCACTACACACACACACACACACACAGGAAGTGATTAGGCTGCAGTGTTGTAAAGGAGCTGGGAGCTGATTGGTCAGGGAGGAGATCAGACTGGATTATCAGATATTAAACACTATAAAACAGTGATTTTAAGATTTTAAGTCTCAACTAAACTAAATCAGTCAGTCCAGAAAGTCTGATTATAGAATCTGAGACTGAAAATAAAGAGATTTTACTGAACCCGTTAATTAGCAGCTCGTCTAAACTGTGGGGCACGGATCTGATCAGTATCAGTGGATATTTAGCCTTAAGCATTGAGGCTCTGGGGGGGTTGACCTGATTGGGACATCCCTAATCTCATCACAGTATCAGGGTCTCTATAATCTGCTCCCTTTTCCAGGTTTACAAATGGACGGGCGACAACTCGTACTTCATTAAAGGAGGCATGGACTCTCTGCTGTTCGGCGGAGGAAGGTAAGGCAAAGATACACATACTCCTCACTGTCCCGCAGAAACCTTGTATAAGACAAAGGGCGTGGCGGTTAGCACCTCAAAGACAAAGGAGGCAATGGGACGTAGATTTAGAGACTGGTCAGGCATAGTGGGTGGGTAGACTAGGGTTCGGATCCACAAAGCAAGAGAGGACCAATCAGAGGAGCCAATCATGAGGAGGGACTTCATGATATTAGCATTCAGATAAGATGAGAACTTCATTGGTTCCTGATAGGAAATTAGCTGGTCCATCAGCAGCCGTAGATTTAGAGACTGGTCTGGCATAGTGGGTGGGTAGACTAGGGTTCGGATCCCCCCCCTTACACCAATAAGTGTCCCTGGATTCACCTGTAGGAGCTCTGGATAAGAGCATCAGACAAATGCTGTGAATGTAAATGAGAAGGTCATCTCAGTGCAAACGCAGAAAGGTGTGAGGGGACAGGAGGAGGAGGTGGAGGAGGGGGACGGCTGTCACCTTCCTAGGGTGTGAGGCCATAGTTACTTCAGTACCGCAACAAGGGGCAGCGGCTAAAGTCTTCAACAAACAGGTGAAATGTCCTGAGGTCACGCAGCAGGTTTACAGAGATTCAGAATTAATTAATTAATTAAAACAAGAAACCCTCAGGCGGGCTCCAAGCGGCCCACCGGTATGACCAGGGGGTCATGGGTTCGAATCCCATGCCATGACTGCCATGAGTGTTTTGCTGTCAGTGTTGTGAGGTCCAGCTCTCTGTGATGGGGTTGCGGTTAATCTCTCCCGTCCTGTTCTTCTCTCGCTTTCCAGGGGCCGGTTTGGGCTGTGGATAAACGGGGACCTGATCCGGGGTCGAAGTCAGAAGTGTGACACGTTCGCTAACGACACTTTGTCCTCTGAAGAAGACTTTGTGATTAATGAACTGGAAGTGTGGGCCCTTGTCTGACTGCACACCTCCAGAGGCTTCGTTCTATTCGTATCTGAGGAGGACCAGATGTGCCTCGGCGGCGTGAACCAAAGCGGCAGTGTTGAACCGTCACAGATGGCACAGTTGGCGTTGGTGCCGGTGCCGGCGCTGGCGACGGTGAGCCCCAGCTTTTCCAATAAGATCACAGTGCAGCATCACTGCATGCACTTGGAACTTGGATCAAGACCGGCTGTTCTGAAGGATTTGTGAGGCGACACCGCCACCTAGTGGTCAGTGTCTTAAGTGTGTGGAAAATAACAGCCTTGGCTGGAGAGTTTGAGGGATGGACAGATGGACTCTGTCACCACTAGAGGGTGCTATGAGCAAAGGGAAAGGAAGGACTGGGACTTGGAGTCTAGACTAATGGGATTTGTAATGGGAAAACACCTAATGCTGGTTTTACTGGACAGGGGTTGAGCATAGCCCTGGTTTGCATCTTCCTTTCAGTGGAGAATCTCTATTATAGCTCAATTAGAATTCGGCCTAGTCCTGGGTCTTAAGACTTAGCCTAAACCTCTTGTTTTGGTTCCCTCTAATATGATTTTATCAAATCAGTTGAGCCACAAAGCAATTTTATTTATGCGATTTGAAGTGTGGCAAGTTTTGCAGTATGACAACGGCAATATTTTATTATTTTTTTTAATTATTATTATTATTATTTTAATTCCTCTAAAAGAAAAATAATGGAGTTTACACTTTGTTTATCTGTTGTTTTTTTTAATGAATTTAAAAGTATATAATTTTGAGCCATGTTAATAATTGTTCTACACAATATCTATACATTGTAAATTTAAACATTACAAAGTATTTAAAAATGTTTTTAAATATATTTTTAGATGTTTTATTCAATATTTTAAGAGAAATTGTGAACGGGAAGTTTAATGAAAATGATAAATAATGTACTGTTTATTCCTATAAGCAAGAATTTCTATACTTTATTAATCAATTTCTTTTTGATTTTAGTTTTTTTTTTTGTCTCTTACTTATTTATCTATCTTGCTGAGTTGCTGCCGGCTAAGTGCTGCACTCTTTACTGTAGGTGCTGTAAACACCTTTTATTTACGAATGGATGCAAGTTTACAGGTGTGTGTGTGTGTGGTTGAACTTAGGTTGGGATGTCCATGTGAAATGCCCAATGACATGACCAATAAAGCCTGATTTTGACTCTAATTCTGTCCTCTTCTGTTTACATTGGGGTCAAGGTTACACTACATGTCCAAATATTTGTGGACACCCCTTCTAATAATTGCATTCAGCTACTTTAAGCTGCACCCACTGCTCACACAGATCTGCAAGCGCGCACACTGTAGTACTGCCAATAGAAGTGAGGAGATGTGGGACCTCCACATCAGATCTGCCTGATGTTCTGGGGATGTTCTGACCAGTCGTCTATCTAGAACATCACAGCTAGGTTCTTCTTGTCAAAGTGTCTCAAATTCTTACGCTTGCCCATTTTTCCTGATTCAGCACCTTCATCACCTTCAAGAATTGATCATTTGTTGTTTTTTTTTTTGTTTTTTTGTTTTTTACAAGAACTGTGATGTTCTAGACGATGACTGGGTCAGAACCTCTCCACAACGCCATTAGTCAGGTCTTGTGGGGTGTTTCTCCCGGTATGCAGTGATCAGTACCTACCAAAAGTTCTCCAAGGAAGGACAACCAGAGCATGGGCGCCCAAGGTTCATTGATGATACCACAGGACACCTTCAAAGGTCTTGTGAGGTCAACATCCGCTGTCCTGGAGGCCTGTTGCAGGGGGACCTGCTCAGCATTAGGCAGGCTGGTTGGTGTAACTCCTACAAACCTGCACTGTAATGAAAATCCAATGCACTGCTGCACCACCATGTGGTGTGCTGCAGGTCAGAAAATGATGTTGCCAAGGGAACGGCAGAGCATCCGCCACAATTCATATGCAGTTAAGTCTCTCTCGCCTTCCGAAAGTGAAGGTGATGATGGGACCGAGAAGATCACAGTGATTCGGAAGGATTTGATCAAAGTGCTTTTTATATATATATATATTTTGCGCAGCAGATGGCTGCCATGACAGATGAAATGGAGCTACTGTCTGTGGAGCATCAGCCTTGGTCTATTACACTGCTGCTGTCTGCCAGCTACAATGCACATCACATCAGTGCTTTGAGTCATTTATAGCAATTACATGATCGTTATGATCTCTCCATCCAGATGTTCAGAAGCTTTGTGCTCCACTTTCTCCTCTGTTTCCTTTCCATAAAGAGAGGAAGCGCTGATGTTTGCTCCTGGTCAATCGTGCATGAGCTGATCGAGGGCAGTTTGCACCAATTAGTCTCCATCTGACCACAGGAATTGTCATAATGTGCTAAATAAATGTGTGTTTATTATAATGTGCATTATTTATGTATTAATTAGTACTAATAGTAGTAAAAACAAGAAGAAGAAAAAACAGGCAGGCTAATTTTGCTGGACCGCCACCATGAGAGAGTCTGGGTCCAAAATATCTTCTAAAAAAAGCTTCTGTGGTATAAAATGACCTCTATTCTGTTTCCTGTAGCACTTCCTGTGACCCTGGTCATCCTGGTCAATGACTCCAGCCTTGCCCTCAGAGCCTTAAGACGACCCCGTATTTACCACTGTTTAGATGCGACCGGCCCAGGACCCCATGAACATGCGGGTTGGCAATGCTAACGCCACAATAGCGATGCTGGTCGAGGCTGACACCATGCTAGCAATGCTGGTAGTTATTGGGTAAGTTTGACGAGGTAGCGATGTCAGGAGAGATGTCAGGTGACCAGCATGGTAGCGATGCTGGGCAAGGCCAGCAGCCAGTGCAGCAGTGATGATAATGCTGCAATAGGGAAGCTAACGCCATATACTTCCACATAGACAAGATACTTGTTAGCTTTGTGGCTTTTGTGACCGTCGGTACAATGAATGGTCTCTTCTAAGCAAACAAGAGGCAGTTCTACCACATGCGCATTTCAACAAGGTCCATCGGTCAGCCAGCCACTCAGCCGCTCAGTGAGGCCGGCCCGCTAGTCTAGAAAAATAAAGGTGCTACAAAAGGTTCTTTGAGCGATGCCATAGAACAGGGCTGGGGTCCAGCACGGTCAGATATTTTTATCCCCGCTCTAACAGACCTGTCAGGTGTGTTTGGGCAGGAAAAGCACAACACTGTGCAGGAATCCGGCCCTCCAGGACTGGAGTTCCCCACCACTGTCATAGAAGAACCACGTCCATAAAGAACCCTGGCTGTAATAGAGATGAGTGTGAAGAACTGGGAGAGGGGAGAGGAAGAGCTCAAGCTAAAGGGTGAGAGACTCAGACTTAGAGTGTGTGTGTGAAAGAGAGAGAGATAAAAAGTTGGAGGGAGATCTGCTATTCATATTCATATTATTATTATTATTATTATTATTATTATTATTATTGTATAGCATATCTGCTATAATTTGCCAATACAAGGACTGGACCTCAGTGTCTGAACAATTTTATTATTATTATTATCAATAAACAGGTGTTTGTTTATTAATTAATAATCAAAAAAGGTTATTTGTGCTGTTATGATTATGCATTAGCACAGTCTTACCAATAAAGCTTAATAAATCCCATAAAAGAGAGAGAGAGAGAGAGAGAGAGAGAGACTCATTGACTTGTAGTCAGGTCCACAGTCCAGTCCTACAGCAGTGAGGGTCCAGGCGGCCCGCTGTTCTGTTCGGTACACCATCAGATACACAGGCCGAGCGCTCAGCGTCTGGGAGAATTCCTCGAAAGCAGCTCAGCACCTCTGAACTCTAGGAAAGCTCAGGGAGTGGACAACGTCCTTAATGTCCTCCTCTCACTGCGTCCTGACGGTCCCTCACAGCTGCTCTGAAAAGATCTGGTATCATCAATAACCACACCTGTCAATCAACCGTGGTCACACCCACCACCCCAGCTCATTCTCATCCCGGAGTCAGACGTTAAAGAGACTGCTCTCAGATGCTCTCAGATACGTTTAGTTTTAGACAGAATTAAGCTCAGGATTAGGACCAACCAAGAGTTAGTATTAGGTTTAGGTTTTGGGTTAAGTTTACAGTCAGTATTGGGTTTAGGTTTTGGGTTACATTTACAGTCAGTGTTAGGTTTAGGTTTTGGGTTAAGGTTACAGTCAGTATTTGGTTTTGGGTTAAGTTTACAGTCAGTGTTAGGTTTAGGTTTTGGGTTAAGGTTACAGTCAGTATTTGGTTTTGGGTTAAGTTTACAGTCAGTATTAGGTTTTGGGTCAAGTTTACAGTCAGTATTAGGTTTTGGGTCAAGTTTACAGTCAGTATTAGGTTTTGGGTTAAGGTTACAGTCAGTATTAGGTTTAGGTTTTGGGTTAAGATTACAATGAGCATTATGTTTGTGGTTTAGGTTGAGGCTTTGGTTTGGGATTAAGTTTACAGTGGGTTAAGCATTTGGGTTGCGTTCACATTCATTATTAGGCTTTGGGTTATGGTTACAGTCTGTATTAGGTTTAGGTTTTGGGTTAAGGTTATAGTCAGTATTAGGTTTAGGTTTTGGGTTAAGGTTACAGTCAGTATTAGGTTTAGGGTTAAGTTTACAGTCAGTATTAGGTTTAGGTTTTGGGTTAAGGTTACAGTCTATATTAGGTTTAGGTTTTGGGTTAAGGTTACAGTCAGTATTAGGTTTAGGTTTTGGGTTAGGGTTACAGTCTATATTAGGTTTAGGTTTTGGGTTAAGGTTACAGTCAGTATTAGGTTTAGGTTTTGGGTTAAGGTTACAGTTAGTATTAGGTTTAGGTTTTGGATTAAGGTTACAGTCAGTATTAGGTTTTGGGTTAAGGTTACAGTCTGTATTAGGTTTAGGTTTTGGGTTAAGGTTACAGTCTGTATTAGGTTTTGGGTTAAGGTTACAGTTAGTATTAGGTTTAGGTTTTGGGTTAAGGTTACAATGAGCATTCGATTTATGGTCTAGGTTGAGACTAAGCTTAGAGTTAGCATTAGGCTTCGGTTTACATTAAGTTTACAGTCAGTATTAGGTTTAGATTTATATTAAGGTTAAAGTGAGTATCAGGTTTAGTTTTTAGGTTAAGATTAGTGTATTTGGTATTCGGTTTAGGATTAGTAATAGGGTTTGGGTTGAGGTTAAGGTTATGTTTAGAGTGAACGTTACGTTTAGTTGTTAAGGTGAGGTTCAAGTAGTGAGCAAGAATATGGTTAGACTGAGTGTTTGGGTTTACGGTTGGGTTAAGTTTAAGATCAGTATTAAGTTCAAGTTTTGAGGTAAGGATAAATAACTGATATTTGGAGCATGGTCAGAGTGAGTGTTCAGAGTTTAAAATGACTATTAATTAAATTACGTTCAACTGAATCTAACCCCAGTACTGGTAGAGCTGCAGTAGGACTTAATACTTAGGTCAGCATCTTCACTGGACCATCCGAATAAGGTGTTACCCTTTCATCCAAAGCAGCAGAACAGTCATAACAGTCTGCGTGTTGGTGGCCTGGACGCTCACTGTCCTCGCCTGTCCCCAAGGCACTATTAAACCCTCTTATATCTGCAGCTAAGCTAACTAAAGCTTACCACTGCACTGCCACCCGGGTCAACCACAGTTCAGCAGTAGTTGACCTCTTTTAGGCCAGACGTCGTCCACCAGCCAAGACATGTTTGGTGTCTGAAGTTTGGTCCTCTTTTTTTAGTTTTACACTGAAGCTACAAGGCTAACATAGCTAACATGTAATGGATGCTTATAGCCACCAATTAGCATGGTGCTAACTGCATGCCTGAATTATCACACAAGTGCAAAGCTAACGAAGCCAAACTTCAGACACCAAACATGTCTTGGCTCAAAGGTGAGAGGGGAAGTGTGGAAATTGTTTTTTGGGCAAATGATCACTTCATACAAGCCCTTGGTTTAGAGCTCACTTAACTATGGCTGCGTCCCAATTGTGTACTACACACTAATACTATAAGGAATAGACTACTGAGGTCACTGCATTGCGGCAAAATGTTCATCCCCGATCCAGTTATCTCGTTCCACTATCCAATCCAAGGCTCTTAATGCTAAATATCTGCTGATACTGATCCGATCCGTGTTAGTATAAATAATAATCCAGCTCCACAGTTTAGATCAGACGAGCTGCTGATTAACGGGTTCAGTAAAATCCTTTATTTTCAGTCTCAGATTCTATAATCAGACTTTCTGGACTGACTGATTTAGTTTAGTCGAGACTTTTCTTAAAATGATGTTTTATAGTGTTTAATATATGATAATCCAGTCTGATCTCCTCCCTGACCAATCAGCTCCCAGCTCCTTTACAACACTGCAGTCTGATCACTTCCTGTGTGTGTGTGTGTAGTGGTACACACTCTGGACTGGTATCTGTGGTTGTTGGTCTGCTGGTGTGTAATAACTGGTTTATAGTGGGTGAATGTGCTGTGTGTGTTAGCATTAGCATTAGCCTCCACTCGGTTCTGAATGGGTTCTTCAGTGCTGGTTTATAAACAGAGAAAGGCGAGCGCCGGTTCTCCGGTTCTCCCGCTGGTAAAACAGAGCGTTTCAGTGAGAGTTTTATAAAGGGTCAGATATTATGGTCTGTTTTCAGGTTCCACTGTAAAATAGCTCCACACTGCAGAACCTCAACTCCTTTATCTACCTTCTGAGAACGTCCACACTGCTGCTGCTGCAGCCGGCTGGGGATAATGTCTGTTAATGGGGCCTTGAGGACACCAGGTGGCGCTCTGAACTTTCTGAAGTGGTTTAAACAAAGAATCGCAACTGGACTGAGATTAAAATATCCAGTACCTGATCCATTAGAATATGCTTCTGTGTAAATCTGCTGGTCTGGACATTAAGTATTGATCTGCTCAGTAAATCACTGATATTAGAATAAACACTCATAATAACACTCCTACAGAAAGTGGTGGAGGTTCTCCATCACTGTGTTCATCATTAGAACATCTCCAAAATTCTCCTCTCTCATGGAGTCTAGTATTATTTAGAGTTCTCCTCAGATCAACACCTGGTTTGGTGGTAAATCAGGGCTTAATGATGGTAAATCAGGTGAGCTGCTGCTGCTGCTGCTGCTGCTGATGGAGTTGAACACATCCTCCACGCTGTGCTGGCTGGACTGGGGGGCGTCCAGGAGAAACCTGGAGGAACCGAGCTCTGTTCTTCAGACTAGCTCACCAACAAGATCTCACTACTTTCTTTCTTCAGAATGAGAAGCTCTTGTTCCTCCTTTTTACTGGATTTATTTGGGTTTACCTGAATCAAAATGAGGAAACCTTGGAGGTTGCTCTTCATGTGCTTTGAGGAACCATCAAGGACGGTTCTTGAATGTTCCTCCACTAAAGAACCTCCAAAATTTCCTCAAGGATCTTACACTTTTTACAGTGTACAGGAAAAACTCACTTATTCCTAAGAGGCATGATTTTAAACAATGTGATCAGGGGCCTAAAACCTCTGTACGGGTCTAAACGGACATGCTATTGTGATTGTATCTTGGCCTTCCAGGCTGAATTCCTAAGCAATGTGTGTTTGGGGCGTTTGTTAAGTCTTAACTGTTGTTCAAATCTCTAATTTCATTGCAGCACCGACAGACAGCAGCTCGGAGATCAGATTCGAGCAAATAATCTCTAATGCTAATGCACACAAAATTGAATTAGCTGGCTCTGAGAGCCGCTGACAGCAGCCGGCGAAACCCAATACCTCCAGTTTAAGGGTTAAAGCCATTTCTCTGGAGCACATTTAATGTCATCAATATCAAATGTCACCCTCATAAATACAGAATGAAAAGTTAGCGACCAAAGGAAGCCGTTCCTCCGAGGCACTGGGGTAACGAGAACGAGAATTAAAGGATTTTAGTTTTTCATTTTCACTTGAAATGAAAGAAATGAAAGAATCGTTCTAAACACACTGTGTGGACAAAAGTATTGGGACACCTGCTCGTTCATTGCTTCTTCTAAAATCAAGGGTATTAAAAAAGAGTTCATCCTGCTTTTGTTGGAGTAACTGTCTCTACTGTCCAGGGAGGAAGTAGAGCTTTCTACTAGATTTTGAAGAAGCATTGCTGTGAGGATTTGATTGCATTCAGCCACTAGAGCATTTGTTAGTGAGGTCAGGATGTTGGATGATCACAACCCCACCTCACTTCATCCTCAAGTCTCCATCTCATACCAAATGTACTGGATGGAGCTCCACCGCCACAGTTATCCCACTGCTCCACAGCTCCTTAATGCTGAGGGGCTTTATACTCCTCTACTAGCCCACACCTGGCATTATGGGGGGCAGCATGGTGCCACTAGGTTCATGATGTTTATACTGCAATACGTCTTCTCTAGAGGGACTAGACAAGCTGTGTCCGCAACGTGTGTGACTTCAAGTAGCTGAATGCATTCATTAAAAGGGGTGGTGGTGTCCACAAACATTTGGACATATAGTGTATTTGTGAGTATTGTCGTTAATCTCATGCAGAAGACACGGGACTTGATTGTCTCGTTTCAAGGCTTTCTTCAATCACAATCATTTGGCCATGCTTTTGCACATGCATGCAGTTAGAAAAGAGAGGAAAACACTCGTCCAGTGATACATCCAGTTGAGCGCCGTCGCAAGCCTTTCTCTACTGGGCTGTACAGGCATCGCTTGTAAATCAGTCACTTCCTTCCTTCGCATATAAAGGAACCAGTCAGTGGATAAATTTTCTAAAAATATCAAGTGTAGGAGGTGATCTGTCGCCTTCAGCAATTAACACATAGCCAGGAAGGAGTACGGAAAGTAGTCCTCGCTGGATCCAGCCCGGATTCGCTCAGAAATGAGGAGAAAAGGAAACTGATTGGTTGGGGTACAGGCCAGGAAAGAGCTTTTTTGGCCTCGATGGCTGTCCCTTGGCACGGTGTCGCACCTTCGGCAAATGAGGGTCGTTCACAATGAAAATAATACACTTGTATTTCAAACGACTCTCTTTTCCCTGATAGGGAAGACTGATGCCAATTTGATGGCACAGGTGTTTCCGGGCGATGCTGTTGATGGAAATCATATTTAGCGAGAATGTAATAGCTGCTATAATTAGGAAAACAGCATGCCACCCCTCAGGAGTGCAACTAGAAAAAATAACTGCCGTGAAACTCATCCTAGAACATTAGCGGCTTGTTTTGTAGCTCTGATAATCTCTCTCTACGTCTTCAAGGTAAAGGTCTGACATCTACAGACATACATACAACAATCACCCCAATGGGAAGCTTTGCGCTAATTTACACACTGCTCGAAAAGTGTCCAAGCCTTCGATTGTCTTGGAAAGTCCTTAAATCGCTTTTTTTTTTTTATATCATCGTCTATTTTGTTTCTGTGCTACAAAAATAGATAGAGATATGTTATCCATCGTCTGACCTGTGCAAATAAGTCATGATTGCTCAAATTGAGGCGAGTTACAAGGACTTCCGCCGTAAGCGAGGGAATCCTCTGAAGCTGTGCCCAGGAGAGAGGTTGCTCCCTGGGGAAGAAAGCCCGGTGTTGTCCCTGGTCAGCGAACCCTCGTGGATTCTGTAAGAAATGGAGCTGTAGTAGACCGAATTGACATGGCAGTTGGGACGCTCGTGTTGGGACGGGGTGATGCTGTTACTCAAGCCAAGGCGGTAGCAAACGTAGGACCAGAATGAGCCTATGCACGATTGCTCCCGGGACGGACTTGAGGGAAGACGAGGCAGGGTCGGACGGGAGTATCTTTCATCCACTGGCGACGGGATGAGGTTGGTGCAGCTGGTGCCTTCCTCCATTGGCAGGAACAGAGTACTATGGCTGTGCCCGTCTCTTCCGTCGGCGAGGAATCCCAGGTTCTGACGTCTCTTCATCGAAGCCCTTTCTTGCGCATCCCTTCTCTCGTCTTCGCTGTTCATCGTCAGAAATCGCAGCACCACCAGGTTGAGGAAGGCCCCGATCACCGTCAGCCCAACCAGGATGTACATGAAGCTGAAGACCACATAGGGCGTCTTCTCTTGAAGGTCCTCGTTCTTCTGCAGGGCCACAAAGTCTCCAAAGCCGATGGTAGTCAAGGTGATGAAGCAGTAGTAATAGGCATGGAAGAAGGTCCAACCTTCAAAGTGGGAAAAGGCAGCTGCTCCTACACAGAGTGTCCCCAAGCAAGACAGGAAGCCGATCAGGACCATGTTCTCCATGGAGACTTCCGTCCGCCGGAAGCCGAGGCACTGCTTGGCCCGGTGGAGGAGGAACCGGACAAAAGTGTTCATCCTTTCTCCCAGGCTCTGGAACATCACCAGGGTGAGAGGGATGCCGAGGACGGCATAAAACATGCAGAAGACCTTGCCAGCATCAGTGCCTGGAGCAGCGTGGCCATAACCTGCAAGGAAGGAACCACAGTCAGTCAATAATATCTGGACCACAGTGGTCTTATGGTCACATTTGGACCAGTGATTCATGGAGTAGAAGGGGGCTAATAAACTGCTGCAAAGTCTGGGCTAGTCGTTAGCTATTCTCTGGTATAGTGGACAGGACATAAGGTGGACAGGCGATGGAAGTGTAAGATGGGTGTTTCTAATAAAGTGGTCAAGCTGGTGCATCAAACTGTATGACAAACTACACACAGACCTGTTCCCTGAAGCTGTGATGTACGGCTGAGCAGTTTCTAGAATATGACTGCACCTCAAAACATCAGCTGAATGTGGACCAGAATGCATTGCAGGTCTCTTTGTTACTAAGCAACAGACAGTGGAAAGAAATGAAGCTGATGAGCCACCGAACACCGTGAACTTCACAAATATTCCCATGTAGTTTGTTAACAGTTGGTTTAGGTTGCTCGGCTATTCCAAGAAGAACAGCCCAAAGAGGAAGAGTCCCAATTCACGTGTGTTTCTGACATTACATAGTTACTATATAGTGCAATACCAATGAGGGAGTAGGGATCCATTTCTGCCACAGCCATAATCTTCTTGGAAGAGTCATAGGAAGGAAACTTTACCTGCGACCTTGAAGTGCTACAGAACTTTGAGAGAAGCCAGATTGCAGGTGAAGTGATGTGAACTGATCAAGTCAAAGGTGAACTCTTCCGTCACAATCATACATCGAGGTACATTTGGAGAGAAAAAAGGAGCTGCAGTTTATGAAAAGAATATCCTGCCAACTGTGAAGCATGGGGGTGGATGTATCATGCTTTGGGGTTGTGCTGCAGTCAGTGACATTGGCAATATTGCACAGATGGGGTGGGGGGAGATTGGATTCCACAAAAGTCCAGCAAATCCTGGATGGAAATCTCAAACCATGTGTGAAAAGGTTGAAACTGAGACAGGGATGAGCTCTACAACAGGATAATGATCCAAAACAAATGCAAGTCCAACACAAGTCAAGAACCAGAGGCAGTCTGAGGCCTTCCCAAAGAAGAGTGGGGAAAAACACCAGCTACGAGAACTGAAGCTAGAAGAATTGTTCAAGCTGTGGTTTCTGAAGTTCTGACTCTGTAAGGTACCCAAACTTTTGCCCAGCCCACATTGATTATTTCCATGTTATGCCAGACTGAGTAACGCTAGAATTGCTGGACAATGTTATGCTTTATGTCTGAATTGCTACAGAAGCTGTGTTTACTACTTCCTCTAGTCAACGAACCCTTTTATAGTACTATATAGAACCCTTTTAGCTTAGAGTGCAAATTTGGACCATTTCTACTGGTCCAAATGACTCGCATTACAGCCGGAAATGCTGGCGTGTGGCTGAACATCTACTAGAATATTAAGGCCACTATTCAGCTATTCAGAGAATGCATTTCTGCAAAGCACCACCAGAACTGATGGAGCTGAATATTAAAAGGGAAACCTGCCTCCTTATTGCCCTACTGAAAGAAAACTGCCTAGACAACTCAAGCTGGCCACGGCGGTCAAGCTGGTATAGCTAGTTAAGCTGGTTGCCCAGTTTAGCTCTTGATCAGCAGAGGGGAATATTTTAGTTTGGCGATGACCAACCTGTCCAAACTATTCAACCAATATGAACAAGCTTGCTGGCCAGCATTCAAACAGTATGGCCGGCTTAACCAGTCCGGTCAACCAGATTTAATTAGTTTTGTTAGCTTGATGACCAGCTTGGTCAGCCAGATAATCTAGTCTATCACACCTAAATGGAAACTAAACTGGTCACCAGCATCAATAACATGACCAAACCGGTCGAA
>NC_132891.1:2559768-2562268 GCF_030463535.1 Salminus brasiliensis
ATGATACTATACTCTACTATACTATAATATACCTTACACTACACTAAACTACACTACACTATAGTAGATTATATGATACTATACTCTACTATACTATACTATACTATACTCTACACTACACTACACTACACTACACCATGCTACATTATATGATACTATACTCTACTATACTATAATATACCCTACACTACACTAAACTACACTACACTACACTACATTATATGATACTATGCTCTACTATACTATACAATACTATACTATACCCTACAATACACTGAACTACACTACACTATTTTACATTATATGATACTATACTCTACTATACTATACCCTACACTACACTACACTATACTACACTTTACTATACTCTACTATACTATGCTACACTATACTACAGTTCATTACTACACTATCATTAACTATACTATACCCTACACTACACTACACTATACTACACTATACCCTACTTTACCATGCTATACTAACCTACACTTGACTATACTTATACTATATCATACTTTATTATATGACTCAACACTACACTATATTACCCTCAACTATACTACACTACCCTATATTATACCATGGTTTGTCATGCTATGCTATACTTCCCTATATGATGCTACGCAAGTAGTATACCACACTATACAATATTATACTATACTATATTTAGCTTTAGTATGCTACTGTACTACAGTACTACAGTAGTGTACTGTACTACACTATATTATACTTGCTATACTGGATTATGCTTTACACTTTACTATGTTACACTATACTATATACTATATTATACTATATTACACTATACAGTACTACACTTCACTGTACTATGTTATACGACATTGCATTACAGTATACTATGCTATGCTACATTATACTGTACTGTATAATATACCATGCCGCTCAGGATCAGGCCATGAGGAGAAAGGGATCACTCTGCACTGCTGTCCCTCTCTAATACTAGATCAAACAGGGGACATAGGGAAGTGATTGAACTAGTCATGAGGGGAAATATAATCTGTAATAATTATGATAACATGTTTCTCTTGGCTGTCTGGGTGCTTTAGTGGGTGAGGTAAAGTCTTTTGGGCTGAATTAGAGTAATATGTAAATATGTTCATGGCTGTGACATCACAACTATGATGAATTCCTATTGGGCTTAGCTTGCCTCCATATGTATGGCTGGAAGCAAGCAGCAAATGAACTGTTTACAGACTCCCTCCAGCACCTCTCCTCCAGACAACAGAGGAATATTCATTGGATCCTTTAATGCTTCTCAGCTCCTTCTTGTTCCACCTCCGCTGTTCATTAAAGGTCACTCTTTGCCGTCCTTAAGAGCACTACCCCACACATCCACGGTGGGGAAAGCCGTTTAAAAGCAGCGCCTCCAGATGTTTATGTTCCTGATCACTGAGGGCTTTAATCTAGCCCTGACCGACTTGCTAACGCTGACCGCTAAACACATTAGAGCAGGACACAAAATAGCCAGTCCTGCTGGGCGGTCAGACGGCCTGTCTCTCTCTCTCTCTCTCTGTCTCTTATGATTTAAGATGTAAAGTAGCCTTATTTAAAGGGAACATAATTATTTTTATTATTATTATTATTATTATTATTATTATTATTACAATAACAACAACAATCAGCCAACCTTTATTTATTTAAACTCCACCACAAATTTAAGATGATCACTATATTGTACTATACTATGCTATGCTATACTATGCTGTACTATGTTGTACTGTGTTACACTATACTTCTCTATACTATACCTACTATACTAAATCATGCTATACTATGCTGTGCTATACTGTTACACTGTACTATATTATGCTATACGATGCTATACTATACCTTCTATACTGTGCTACACTGTTACACTATAATATAATGCACTATACTATAGTATACTATACTATGCTACACTATACTACACTGCACTACATTTTACTATACTCTATCATATTACTCAAGGCTAATCTATAGCACGCTACATTACACTATATTGTACTATACTGTACTGCACTGTACTATACAATACCGTATAAGTATGCTGTTCTATACCAGACACAAAGTACAGTATATACAATACTCTACTACATTACACTACACAGTACTACAGTACACTTCACTATACTATGCTATACTATACTATACACTGAGGGCTTTAATCTAGCCCTGATGACTCGCTAACACAGACCGCTATTATTATAACTATTATTATTATTATTATTATTATTATTGTAATTATTATTACAACAATAACAACAACAATCAGCCAACCATTATTTATTTAAACTCCACCACAAATTTACTATAAGATGATCCATAAAAACACAACTAAAAGATAAAAGAGGCTATCATCAGATAAAAAGTTATTAATAATAATTAAATAATAAAAGTAAATAGAACAAGAAATGCAGATCACTGGCACAGCTCACTGTTTGCTATAATATGGCAGATAGTTGCTATAGTGTTGCTGTGGTAGATGGTTAGTGCA